>NC_088807.1:10247160-10406683 GCF_011386835.1 Chrysemys picta bellii
ATACATCACTAGCATTCCTGCATCTGTTACACTCAGTTAACAATTTGAATCATGTTGTCAGTTGGCATGTGTGTGTATTCTCTCCATATGCTGTCCCAACCCTGTGCAGACCTTGACTGTTGGTTCAGCAAATCCAAAAAGACCGGCTCGGTTTGGTGGCAAAAAAGCTCAGCCAGCTTTATTATCTACAAAACACTTTATCAACATTTTACACGCTGCACAGGCACAATACATGTATGCTTAGGACTATGTACCAACACATTCAATGTAAAGATGAACTTAACTAAACTAGTACAAAGAATCCAGTGTTGGTACCTCAATATTTATGGGATGAAATAAACAACTTACATCTGTCTGCTACCTCCCCTTCTACCTTGTTCCAGATGCCTTGGACAAAACATCCCTTTTCATTATTCTCTCAAGCCATCTTGTCTTGTGCTAGGTGGGGGTGTACCTGTGCTAGCCTCCTGAAATGTATTTAAGTCAATATCTACTGCCTAATACTTCTTAGGAAAGCCTGTGTTTTAGCAATGCTAGCAGTATCTTTTCCAAGTTCATATACTGGATTGTGAACTTGTAGGCCTGACTTTTGTTCCTAGCATGGCTTGGTGTTGCTGATTGTGGATCAAGCCTCAGTTCTTAGAATATCAGAATTAGAAGGGACCACAGGAGGCCATCTAGTCCAACCCCCTGCTCAAAGCAGGACCAATCCCCAACTAAACCCCCAAATAGCCCCCTTAAAGATTGAACTCACAACCCTGGGTTTAGTCGGCCAATGCTCAAACCACTGAGCTATCCCTCCCCACCCTTGCACCAGGCTCTCTCTCACTCTCATTCCCCTGCTCTTTGTCTTTTTATGGGGCGGATGCTTTACCCACCGTCCCAGAATGGAGTGAAAATGGTCCAATGGGCTAAAAATTGTTATATGGCCACCTTATGTTACCATCCACACATTTGTGGCCCATCACTCCTTTGGTCTGCACATTCCCACGTATGACCTGTGGACAATTTCCTTGTGTCAGTTGTTTTAGTCCCATATAGTGGACCTAGAAATGTTAGGTCTGGGACTTTAACTAAGAGGTGTAGTCTTAGAGTTGTTCTGAAGTACTGGGATAGGCACTATTACATTGTATCCCATAGTGCTGTGTATATGAGGAGTAAAACAAGAAATTTAGTGTAGTGACATCACAAATGAGGCCTTCATATATAAATTTCTTGTAATTAGTTACCACTAGATTACATAACTGCACTCAAAAACAAAACTATGTCAAATTTCAGAACTTACAAGTCCACTCAGTCCTACTTTTTGTTCAGCCAATCACTCAAACAAGTTTGTGTACATTTACGGGAGATAATGCTGCCTGCTTTTTATTTACAATGCCAGCTGAAAGTGAGAACAGGTGTTCGCATGGCACTTTTGTAGGTGATGTTGCAAGCTTTTTATGTGCCGGATATGCTAAATATTCGTATGCCCCCTCATGCTTCGGCCATCATACCAGAGGACATGCTTCCATGCGGATGATGCAAATTAAAACAAATAATGTGTTAATTAAATTTGTGACTGAACTCCGGCTTTGTGTTTTACCCGCATTCTGACATATATATCATGTTATAGCAGTCTTGGATGATGACTCAGCACATATTGTTTGTTTTAAGAACACTTTCACTGCAGATTTGACAAAACACAAAGAAGGTACCAATGTGAGATTTCTAAAGCTAGCCACAGTACTCAACCCAAGATTTAAGAATCTGAATCATAGAATCATAGAATATTAGGGTTGGAAGAGACCTCAGGAGGTCATCTAGTCCAATCCCTTGCTCAAAGCAGGATCAACACCAACTAAACAATCCCAGCCACGGCTTTGTCAAGCTGGGCCTTAAAAACCTCTAAGGATGGAGATTCCACCACCTCCCTAGGTAACCCATTCCAGTGCTTCACCACCCTCCTAGTGAAATAGTGTTTCCTAATATCCAACCTAGACCTCCCCCACTGAAACCTGAGACCATTGCTTCTTGTTCTGTCTGAAGTGTTTTTCAAAATCTGAGAGGGATGAGGTGTGAAGCATGCTTTCAGAACTCTTAAAAAAGCAACACTCCGATGTGGAAACTACAGAAACTGAGCCACCAAAAAAGAAAATGTTGGTTGCACCTGGTGGCAATCTTACTCAGATGATGAAAATGAACATGTTTCAGTGACTGCTTTGGATTGTTATCGACCAGAACCTGTCATCAGCATGGAAGCATGTCTTTTGGAATGTTTGTCGAAGCAGGGACATATGAATCTTTAGCGCATCTAGCACATAAATATCTCGTGACGCCGGCTACAACGGTGCCATGCAAATGCCTGCTCTCACTTTCAGTGATGTTGTAAACAAGAAGCAGGCAGCAGTATCTCCAGTAAATGTAAACAAATTTGTTTGTCTGAGCGATTGGCTGAACAAGAAATACGACTGAGTGGACTTGTTGGCTCTAAAGTTTTACATTGTTATATTTTTGAGAGTGGGTTTTTTTCATATATAATTCTACATTGATTAGTTCAACTTTCATGATAAAGAGATTTCACTACAGCACTTGTATTAGGTGAATTGAAAAATACTATTTCTTTTGTTTTTACAGTTCAAATATTTGTAATAAAAATAAATATAAAGTGAGCACTGCACACTTTGTATTCTAAGGTGCCACAAGTACTCCTGTTCTTCTTTTTGTGTTGTAATTGAAATCAATATATTTGAAAATGTAGAAAACATCCAAAATATTTAAGTAAATAGTATTCTGTTATTGTTTAACAGTGCAATTAATTGAGCGATTAATCACAATTAATTTTTGTAATCACTTGACATTATTAGGGCTGTCAAGTGATTACAAAAATTAATTGTGATTAATCCAACACTCATGGGGAATGGGAGTTGCCGGTTAATCAAATGTGCTGGTTACTCAAGTGCAGCCCTGCGTCTAGTGGCGGGACAAGGAGTGCAGCCCTGTGGCTGGCAGTGGAGCCCCAGGGCTAGTCCCAGCCACCAGCTCCGGGGCTCCGCTGCCAGCCAAGGGGCTGCCCTCCTCATCCTGCCGCTAGCTTCAGGGCTGTGCTCCCAGCCCCCGCAGCTCCACAGCAGCCCTGCCTCTTTCCCAGTCACCAGCCCTGGGACTCCACTGCCAGCCACAGGGCTGCACTCCTCATCCCGCCACTAGCTGCAGGGCTGTGCTCCTGGGCGTGGAGTTCCACAGCCGCACTGCCTCTTCTCCCAAGCTCCCCTGCCCCAGCTCCTCCCCTGCCATCCCTGAGCTTCAATGCCGCAAATGAGTTATCTGCAGAGCTCCAGAAGCTCCGGGAGGGCGGTTGAGGAGTTACGAGTGTGGGGCCCCCGGCTTTTCCCGAGGGTGCTCTAGCCACAGATGCTGGTTAACAGAGTTTTCTGGTTATTAAAGTACCAGATAACATAGCCTTTACTGAGAGAGAGAGAGAGAGAGAGAGAGAGATTTCTTCTCTTGATTCCTCCAGGGGTTTCTTCATTGCACATTGATATTGTCTGGTGTCTTCAGTCTGTGGGATGCACACCCTATGCAGCTTAAGATGGTTAATATAATAAAATGGTTTGTTTGTTTTATGTTTCTCTTGGTTTCAAGTAACCTAAATTGAATACACAGGTTAAAATCTTCTATAACACAAACTATGCTTTTGTTCTGATTTTCCCAGTCCTTTAGCACATATAGACCTGCTTCAGACGCTTTTGCAGTTTCTGCATAGACATTCATTTTTACTCCCTTAATGTGTGCATTACTTATGTTTTTTTATACTAAATTTAGTGCTAAACTGCTAAAATCCACACAAGGAAATAAGGAAACAAATCAACAGAGCCAGACATGTACCCAGAAGCCTCCTGCTACAAGACAAGCCTAAGAAAGAAACCAACAGAACTCCACTGGCCATCACCTACAGTCCTCAGCTTAAACCTCTCCAATGCATGATCAATGATCTACAACCCATCCTGGACAATGATCCCTCGCTTTCACAGACCTTGGGAGCCAGGCCAGTCCTCACCCACAGACAACCCACCAACCTTAAGCATATTCTCACCAGCAACCACACATCGCACCATAACAACTCTATCTCAGGAACCAATCCATGCAACACACCTCAATGCCAACTCTGCCCACATATCTAAACCAGCAACACCATCACAGGATCTAACCAGAACAGCTACAACATCACTGGTTCATTCACCTGCACGTCCACCAATGTTATATATGCCATCATGTGCCAGCAATGCCCTTCTGCTATGTACATTGGCCAAACTAGACAGTCACTATGTAAAAGGATAAATGGACACAAGTCAGATATCAGGAAGGGCAATATACAAAAATCTGTAGGAGAACACTTCAACCTCCCTGGCCACACAATAGCAGATGTAAAAGTAGCCATCTTACAGCAAAAAAAAACTTCAGGACCAGACTCCAAAGAGATACTGCTGAGCTTCAGTTCATTTGCAAATTTGACACCATCAGATCAGGATTAAACAAAGACTGTGAATGGCTAGCCAATTACAAAAGCAGTCTATCCTCCCTTGGTGTTCACACCTCAACTGCCAGCAGAGGACCTCACCCTCCTTGATTGAACTAAATTCGTTATCTCCAGACTGATTCTTGCCTGCATATTTATACCTGCCTCTGGAAATTTCCATTACATGTGTCTGACGAAGTGGGTATTCACCTATGAAAGCTTATACTCCAATACATCTATTAGTCTTAAAGGTGCCACAGGACTCTCTGTTGCTTTTTACAGATCCAGACTAACACGGCTACCCCTCTGATGCTAAAATCTTCTGTGACAAGGTGTATTGCTTTCCTTTGCTGAGCACTCAGTTTTAGCATTAATTATTTTGTGATAGCAATTCCATTTTTGTTAACAGTTTGGAAGGACAAACTTTAACAATACTACTTCCCTTTAACCTAACATAATGGAAAATAGTACAAAAATTAAACCATGATGAATTTTAAATACAGGTCTATGCAAACACTTTGAGGGCATTAAAATTTCATGACACTTGATTGTGTTTGGGAGACAAAGGTGGAAACCTGTTGAAATTGTTTGATTAGCATTAATATTTTGCAATATATCCAGACAAAGTATATATTTTTATATTTTTGACATTTTTGCTATAACATACTTATTACTATATTTTATAAAGGTTCAAACAAGTGTATAAAAACCCAAACAATAAATTGACATTTTGTTAATATTGCTTTTTCATTAATGTGTAGGATCCCCTTATGTTTTTCCTTTGAATAAAAAACCTCTGATTAATGAAAGAGAATTATTTTTTATTTTCAATTGCATTATTTGTCGAGGCAAAAATATATGTACATATATTTATAACTGAGGCCTTTCTGAGCTTTGCAAAATACATTGGTTATTAATATTATGATATTATACACCAACCATAATGTTAAAATAGTGCGGTACCACTTATATTTTAAAAAAGGATAAAATTGACTTTTGTTGCCACAAAATTAAAGCAAAATACTAGTCACATCACACACAACAAAACATACATGACATACAGGACAAACTTACAATTAAACACAAATTGAACCAGAATTGTGTTTATAACTACACAATATAAGGCATTAAGAACTTAGTTATTAAAGTAATGAATTTTATAAAACAGACAGGTAAACAAAATAGTTAAACATTTAAATAAGCAAGTTATTACCTTTTTATTTAAAACTTTTAATAAAAATTGATAAAAAATCATATTATCTGTCCACTTTGTTGTATTAATGTATTTAACTTAAGGCAGTTTCCATTACTTTATATTACTTTTATTTAAAAAATACTACTATATGGAAATAAGAAAACCTGTGTTTCATATATTAATTAATGGCTAGGATTAGAAGAAGAGTTAACATCTGTGTTGCTGGGCAACCATATGGTCAAAAAGTTAGGAGTATTTCTAGCTGTTGCATTCCTGAAGGGTTAACATAATTAATTTACTGGTCTTATTTAAAGTAAAGTTTTTACCTTGTTTTCTGTTTATTATTGCTTTGGCTTTTTCTGTGATGAAGATTTGTGTAAATAAACTTGTAACTTTTAAAGCAAAGCGAGGGCAGAAATGAAGAGAGTTGTGTGTGAGGGAGAGCAACTTAGAAAGGGAAGTAAACCTGAGTCAAGAGATTAATTAATTCAGTTAGGTCATCTTCAGGTATAGGCAGCAGCAGCCAGTTTAGCATACTGAGAGAGGATATAAAGGAAAACTTAAGCAGTATGTAAAAATATTTGGAAAAGTTATATTGTTAGCTCTGAGTGAAGAGTGGGGATTGGTGCGTTAAAGCAGTGGATTTGGAACCTGCACCCTTGGTGTTTATCCTGGCTCTGAGAGGAGAGTGGGGGTTGTTACCTGCTCTTACAAAACCTGGATTTGTTCCCTCAGTGTGTGTTGCTTTTGTCTCCATGGCAAATAGATTATGGGAGTGCCCTTCCCTGCTGCAGTTAACCATTTCTGAGCAACTCCATGAGTTAATGCATCAATTCTGGGTGTTAACCTGCTCACTCATGGATTTTCACATTGAAATTCTTTTTTATCCACTCCCTGCAGTCAAGTCACAGCTCTTGTCTCCTAATACGCTCTGTTAACTGCTCCATTTTCTCCTTCATCTGATTTACCAATCTAGTGAAAGTATTGTTTGCTATTTCTCACTCCTGTGCACTTACTTCTCCCATTCTGACAGGCACCAGCCTAGGTCTCAGTTTAGGTTTTACCAGAACCTGGCTCCCATCATACAGTGATGGTTGCAGTATGGCGCCCCCTGCCCATTGATTGCTTGGTGGCTCTTGGTCTGGGTCATTCCCAATGTCCCCATTCCAACAACCATTTCAATCATTTCATGTTCCACCTTTGCTCAGGCCACCTTTTTTCCATTTCGGTCCCATTCTTCAGGCACTGCACAATTACCCGAAGTCTGCTGTTGCCAAACAAGATTTATAATGGGGGATGGCACTTCTCTTTTATGCAGATTGTCTACAGCAGTTCCTCATTTTCTATTCTGTTCCTGTGCTTTGCAGTGCTCTGTTATTTCTTCTAATTGTTTTCAGTCTATGATTTTCTCTGCCAATTTCAAGGCATATTGTCTAAGCCAACTCACTGCCATATCCATTAATTTCAATATTCTACCCTTATTATTACTTTTTAAAATCTCAGCCTCTGCCATCGCTTTACATATTCCAGTCCATGTTTCCCCACTATCCTTTTTGAACTCATATGGACCTCATTTGCTGGTTATCCAGAGTGTCCATACCTCATCAAACACTGTTGAGATATTTAGAGAGGAGAGGAAAGGATTACCTCCCTCTAATTTATTAATCTGTTTTTGATAGAGATGGGGTGAATTTCAATTCCCTTCAATATTGCTCAGCCTGGCATTCCCATGTCTGTATATAACCTCCAATATCGAGGTTGTTTTAACATGGTTTGTTAAATGTGTTTGTTACAGACATAAAATGCCTTCCCATCTAAGCACTGAAATAGCGTTAGGGTTCTGGGCGACCTTTCCTGGAAAAGTCACATAGACTCCAGAACAACAGAAGGTTTAAAATTTAATATACACCTTTTGCTTTCACTTTCCTTGGTCAGAGTTCAGTCCCTTTGTATTCGAAGTGTGCAATCCATTCCCCACAGGCACACTCTCAAATCCCATTTTAATCCCTTGGTTTTATTAACACTGGAGCCCCCGCATCTGGCACTGAGGGATGGAGAACCTTCCGGACTGGGGTCCAGTTTAATTCTCTGAAAAAGGTAAGAAGAGCCTCTGTTTTAATTCCAAAACCTCTGCTTGTGTTGGGGTGTGGCTGCATTCACTTCAGGGTAGTTCTAACTAGTTACACTCATTGGCTCGGGGGACACAGTAAGGAAAACGGTGCCTGGAATCTATAGCTGAGTTCATAGTGGGAAGAATGCTTGACAGAGGACTGGACTTGATGACCTCTCAAGATTCCTTCCAGTCCTATGATTCTATGATTGTGATTCTTTGAACAAATGTGTCACCTCTTCTTGATATTTTCCTCTTTTATTTGGTTGGTTGATCTGTCTGAGGGTTAACTAGCAGGTAGAACAGAATGCAGAATCAGTTGTAGATTATCACATGGGCCCATGCCCAGGGGCCCTGGACAATTTTGGGGCCCCGCAGGAGTGCTGGAACCCTGACCCCACCCCCTGTTCCTCCTCTCCTGCCCCCCATCCCTATGTCCTGTTCCTTGTCTCCCCCTGAGGGCCTGTCCCCTGGCTCGGTCAGAAGATGGAGCCTGTGGTAGGGTGTGCCTTTTTCCCCTGTCCCCACGCAGAGCTGGCTTTCCCATCCCCGCACGATGCAGAGCTGGCTCAAGCCTCCCCCCACCCATCCCGGGCACTGTGCAGAGCTGGTCTGAGGGCCCCCTGCTCCATGTGGTGTGGAGCTGGCTAGGGTTTTCAATTTTGGTTGGATGTATTCCTGGAGATTTTATCACATGACCTAATCTTTAATTAAACATTAATCTTTAATTCCTGGAGACTCCCGGCCAATCCTGGAAAGTTGGCCACCCTAGAGCTGGCCTGAGTCCCTCCTCCTGTCTGGAGCTGGCCTGAACTTCCCCTGCCCCATGCTGGCCCCAGCCGCACCTCCAAACCTTCCTCTGTCTCCCCATAGGGGGGCGTGCCCCACAGTTTGGGGACCATTGCCCTTGGCTGTGGTAAGAGCCACCCAGGGAGCCCTGGTATGTAGTGAGCCCCTGACCCTCCACCTGCCCTGGGCGGGGGGTTAGAGGCCCAAGAGAAGCTTCTGACCCATGTCCCTGCCCCCTGGGGCACACTGCCCAGAGCAGGTAGAGGGTCCAGGGCTCTCCACAGTGGCCCAGGCTCCTTGGGAAGCTCTTACCACAGCCTGGCTTCTAGTTCTGGCTAGGCCAGGGGGCGAGGCCTTGTGGGGGAAGGTGAGGAGCAGGGGGTGGGGCCCATGGCAGGGGCAGGATGTGGGGGTCCTAATGTTCTTTGTGCTCAGGGCCCCATATATCTTAATCTACCTCTGTGCAAAGGTTATAGTCCATCTCTTCTGATGATTCATCTTTTGATTTCAGGCAAGTCACGTGTTAACAACTTCAGCCTTTAGTGCCACCAGATTCAAAATAAGAATGACAAAATATATCCACCATTTTAAAGTTCTTGAAATCTTCAGCTGTTGGTGTTCTATGAAATCATTTTTTGTTATAAATAATAATATTAATACTACTAATAATAATATGGTCTCTGTCTGATTGGCTCTATAAAATTGTGTTATAATAACATGTACCGGTCAAATATATTTTTAAAAAACTTCCTAAATATTTCTGTGGATAAAAGCACTGTGCTCAGTTTGCTGTTACTCATGGGATTATGTTATTTGTTATGGCAGCTGCCAAATATTCCAGAGAATGTTCACAGATCTCAAAAGTTAGATACATTTGTTATTCTTCTGTTTAAAATCTTTCTGGCATCCAACCAGAAACCAGAAACAATTTCAACTGCTGACCAATCATGCACCATGAATAATGAGTAGTCACAGACAGGTCATAGGCTAAAACAGGTTCATCTTATTTATTTGGTAAATACTTAAAAAAATAATAATGTTTGTTTGTTTTATCTGCCTATGAAAGAAAGTGTATATTGTTACAGTGAAAGGTGCAAATGGCTAGCACATTACAGTCATTGATGGATAATCCCCCAGCAGAAAATGCCCCTTAGAAAAGGTTGAAGATACCACACAATAAGGTCCCCTAGAGTGCTATTATGGGCTCTGTGTGGTCAAATCAGTCTTATTTGGCTTTTACATACACCAACACTCACTGAAATTATTTTGAATTTAATAAAGGGGTGAATTTAAAGTCAATTAGTTAAACTGTATTAAACTCCTGTGTGGATGCTTCATTCAGAATGAAAGTAGACTAAATTAAACCAAAATAAAGTCAAGTTAAAGCCATTTGAATTCTAAATAAGAGCACCCACATCAGGAATTAATCCACTTTAAAAATTCAGTTAGATTATTTTTTCCCAAGTGTCCCTAAGTAGACAAGGCCTTGTGTCTCTGGCTTAGTCTACAGTTAAAATTTAGTTTGACATAGCAACTATGCTCAGGTATGGGAAAATCCAGAGAGAAAGATACAATCTTTTGATATTACACAGAAATCTTGTTCAGGTCTAAGAAATTTACTCAGTGTGTCACTGCTAAATGCACACCCCTAAGCAAGGGCACCAGAGCAAAGGAGGCCAAGAGGCAACGATGTGCTCACTTTTGAAAGTGGATGGGTGTGTTGTGTCCTCTTTTCACCAGAGGCCCGGCCCTCTGCCTCTCATCTTCCCCTTGAGACCAGGCCCTCCAGCCAGGCTGGAGGCTCGAGCCCAGCTTGATAAAAGCGACCCATGAAGCCTGGGCAGCTGGGGGGAGCCTCAGACCCTCCACCTGCCCAAGCTATGGGGGAGGACTGAGAGCATCTCCTGACCCATGTCCACCATCCCCCCATACCCACAGCAGGTGGAGAGACTGCAGCTCTCCATAGGTGCCCAGGCAGCTCTTACCATAGCCCGGTGGCTGTGGCTTTTCAGTTGTGGGGATCTGTGGACCCTCCACCTGCCCTGGTTGTAAGGTCCAGGGGTGGAGACATGGGCTGGGGCCACTCTCAGACCCCTGTCTGGCTTTTGGCTTGGCTAGGGGGCGGCACCTAGGGGGAAGAGGAGAGGCAGGGCTGGGGCTCTCATTCTTAGGAAGAATCTGCTGCCCCTGCCCCAGCCTAGCTGCCTGTTGTACACTCAGCAAGGTCAATGGAAGATTGCTTCTGTTGACCTGGGTACCATCACTCAGAGATATGGAGCTCCTACATCAACAGACGTACCCCTTCTGTCAATGTAGGCTGCCATAGCCACCGTGCCATAGCTATGCCACTTTAGTTCCTGTAGAGTAGACATGGCCTCAGGACAGTAGCACGAAAGGACGGTAGATGCTCAGACTCACTTTCCCAGGTGAGCAGTCCTGGACTAGGGCTTTCCCACAGCCCTGGGTGGCACGTGACCCACTGGCTTGGAGACGCTACCCCTCAATCCCACCAATTCTGCCCAAAGCCCCGCCCCTTCAGTGCCCCCTACCAGACCCCAGAGCCCTCCACCACAGTTGCTGGCCCCTGCCTCAGGCTAGTGACCCAGAGCTCCTGGAGGACAGACATCACGGCTCCAGCCCCAGCCCCTCTCCCGCAGCCCCAGCGCGACAGGAGGGCAGGCAGCATGCCCCCCATCCCCAGACGTGGAGTGTTGGGAGAGCGAGCAGCCTGACTCCAGGATCATAGGCACGGGAACTAGGGTTGCAGGGGATGCTGCAGCATCTCCAGGCTCCCAGCTGCCAGCACTGCACCCGGGGTCTCAGTTGCTGGCCCATTGCCTGGGGTCCCGGCTACTGACCTTACACACCCAGGGCTCTAGCTGCTGCCCTGCACACTCAACACTCTTCTACCGCCCCGCATGCCCGGGGTCCCGGCTGTCGGCCTCAGCTATGGAGGGGGGGTGGTAGAAAGGGGGAAGGGGGCTGGCTTTCAGCACCCCCACTATTAAAAATTTTGCAGTATCACTGCTCAGGACAAGCCTGCCAGCCCCAGCCTGAGCTGGGGCCACAGCACATGGTAAGAGCTGATTCATAGCAGAGTGAGAAGCAGGAGAGGGACTGGGGGTGCAGCAGGGGCAGGGCCACACCTGGCTGTTTGGGGAGGCACAGCCTTAGGGTGACAAGATGTCCTGAATTTATAGGGTCAGTTCTGATATTTGGGGCTTTTTCTTATATAGGCTCCTATTACCCCCCATCCCCTGTCCCGATTTTTCACACTTGCTGTCTGGTGACCCTATACAGCCTCCCCCACCTATGATACCTGCCGCCCATGTCCACAGCTAAAAACTCAGGGACTGGGTCACAAAGAGGAGTCTATGAAGCAGTGTGTCTGTAGACAGAGAAATAGAGGCCCAAGACAGCTGCTAGTCAGGACAGGTTGGCAGTGCCTGGCCAGAGATTTCTGCAGAAGGGAGTGGTTTATGTTTGTTTGTTATTCCCATTCCAGGGAACAGGACTCGTGTACATTTAATAAATAAACAGTATCACTGATTTGTCTTGTAAATGTGAAACTGTCCTGCTGGGCCCTGAATTCGGCAACTTTTTAGTTTAGTTTAGTTTACTTTACTTTACTTTTTTTTAATTTAGCTTTAAAAAAAAAATGAAATAAAATAAATAAAATAAAACATGTGCCTATCCAAGGATCTGGGTTTCCCTGCCATAAATTACAAATAAACAAATAAAATTAGAAAGCCAAGGTGTGTTAGGCAGCATCTTTTATTGGAGTAACTTCTGTTGGTGAGAGAAACAAGCTTTCAAACTTACTGAGAGCTCTTCTTCAGCTCTGGAAAACTTACTAACAGTGTCACAGATAAATACAAGATGGAACAGATTGTTTATCATAAATAATTAACACACATTTCAAGGGACCAAAATAAAATAAAACAAGTGCTTATCCAAGGATCTGGGCATCCCTGCCATAAATTACAACTAAACTAATATAACAATTACACAGCCAGCCGAACATAAAACTCCCATCCAAGAACTCTGATTCCCCTCAAAAGCCTTTCTCTGCAGCACCTGGCAGTGAAATGGACTGCAAGTTTCCACATATTATTTCAAATGAAAACTCCTTGACTTGCAGAACTGTCCAGTTCGCATCATATATACAGAGGAGTTAGATAAAAAAAAACATAAAAACTTTTGCTGGCAGGTTGCAACATAACACAACTTTATTGCTTAGGACAATACACATGAACCAAGGACAACACACATGAACCAAAAACAGAGAGAGACAAAGCAGGCTGCTCTCTAAAAACAGAGACGTACAACTCACCCAACCTTAGCCAAGGCTGACTGGTTGCACACTGACTCTGATCCCATGCTTCTTTATTGAGCCCTCTGCCTTCAAGCAGGACCAGGAAAACCCCTGAGAATGTAAAGCCAGTGATCATAATGTTGACACAGTTTTCAATACATACATCATAAGAACCTCATCATGTTTTGCTTTCCGCCTTTCTCCCCTGACTAGTGCAATGGTGTGGAGCAACATGTGCCTTTACAATGACTCCAATTCAGCAAACCATCACTTTTCAGTAAAACACATGCTGAACTTAAAAGGGATTTATGTGGACAGTTTGCTGAACTTGGGCTTATAACAGGCACTCTCTCGCCTTTTCAGTATCTCACTATTTTGACTCTAATAAATCAGTCTGCTTATGAGGAAGGGCAATGGGTACACTGATATCTCTGCTATGAGGGGCTAACTTCTCTCCCAGCTTTCTCCATTCAGATCTCCCCATGGTATGTTTCAAACCCTACCCTAAGGGCCAAATAAGCCTGTATCAAAACAATTTATTGTGAATAATATTGTGAATGTCTAGTGCTTTTCCAATGGATTTTTTTCATATGTGACACAGAATTACATGTTATTTTCAGTGAGATACAAGAGAAAGAAGTAGGTTGTGGCCACACCTGGCAATTCTGACAGCACAATCTTTAGCACCACTAGATACGCCTGAGGAGTTTCTTGGTTGTCTGCTCTAGGAGAACATTCACACACCTCAGCATCAGGTGACAGAGGAATGTGAGATGGTCTCAGTATGTACCACATCTTCTGCACTGTGTACTTAATGCAACAAATGGGCATGTCAGAGCTGATAGTAAAATAACTAAGACACATTGAGACTGGTGCTGAGGAGATTGCTGGAGGTGCACAAATAAACATGGTGTGGATATCAAAGTCCATGAACGGCTGAGAGAGAGAACAGACAGGAGGGGGATGAGGGTGGCCAATAATGTAATGAGTCAAAATCTTCCCTGGAGTAAAACCATTGAATATCTGTGTTGCATTTGGTCCAGTCGGTCTGTTATGTGCACTCCATTTGAGAAGAAACAGAAAGTCCTAAAAAATATTCAGAGCCTTAATGTCCACCCAAAGGGAACACACACGAATGGTGAGTTTAGAATGAAAGTTTTGTTGGTGAAAAATACCACCAGGAGTCTGCAGAGACAATCTGCAGGAACTAATTACACCTCACTCTGCTGCCCTCACTCCCATGGAATACACCTCACTCTGCCAGTGGTGGCCCTGGCCAAGGGCTTCAAAATGGACTGGGCATCTTGGGTGTGCAATTCGAGAGACCTTGAAGGGGCCTGAATTTCACAAACTGCTGAGGAGCCCCACTCTGAATGTCAGGTCTTAAGGTCTCTCAAGCTGGACAACCAAAATCAACAGTCAGTTTAGAAACACTTAGGGTATGTCTACACTACGAAATTAGGTCAAATTTATAGAAGTCGGTTGTTTAGAAATTGTTTTTATAAGGTCGATTGTGTGTGTCCCCACACAAAATGCTCTAAGTGCATTAATTCGGCGGACTGCGTCCACAGTACCGAGGCTAGCGTCGACTTCTGGAGTGTTGCACTGTGGGTAGCTGTGGGTAGCTATCCCACAATTCCCACAGTCTCCGCCACCCATTGGAATTCTGGGTTGAGATCCCAATGCCTGATGGGGCAAAAACAGTGTCGCGGGTGATTCTGGGTACATGTCGTCAGGCCCCCACTCCCGCACTCCCTGCCCTGAAAGCAACAGCAGACAATCGTTTCGCGCCTTATTTTCAGCCCAGACGCCATAGCACTGGGATCATGGAGCCTGCTCAGATCACCGCGGCAATTATGAGCACTTTAAACACTATGCACATAATCCTGGAGTATATGCAGAGCCAGAACCTGCCAAAGCAAAACCAGGCAAGGAGGCGACGGCAGGGCGGTGACAAGAGTGATGAAGAAATAGACATGGAGATAGACCTCTCACAAAGTATGGGCCCCAGCAATGTGCAAATCATGGTGTTAATGGGGCAGGTTCATGCCGTGGAATGCCGATTCTGGGCCCGGGAAACAAGCACAGACTGGTAGGACCACATAGTGTTGCAGGTGTGGGACGATTCCCAGTGGCTGCGAAACTTTCGCATGCGTAAGGGCACTTTCATGGAACTTTGTGACTTGCTTTCCCCTGCCCTGAAGCACCAGAATACCAAGATGAGAGCAGCCCTCACAGTTGAGAAGTGAGCGGCGATAGCCCTGTGGAAGCTTGCAACACCAGACAGCTACCGGTCAGTTGGGAATCAATTTGGAGTGGGCAAATCTACTGTGGGGGCTGCTGTGATCCAAGTAGCCAACGCAATCAAAGAGCTGCTGATATCAAGGGTAGTGACTCTGGGAAATGTGAAGGTCATAGTGGATGGCTTTGCTGTAATGGGATTCCCTAACTGTGGTTGGGCGATATACAGAACCCATATCCCTATCTTGGCACTGGAGCACCAAGCCAGCAAGTACATAAACCCCAAGGGGTACTTTTCAATGCTGCTTCAAGCACTGGTGGATCACAAGGGACGTTTCACTAAGAACAAAGTGGGATGGTTGGGAAAGGTACATGATGCTCACGTCTTCAGGAACTCTGGTCTGTTTCAAAAGCTGCAGGAAGAGACTTTCTTCCCAGACCAGAAAATAACCGTTGGGGATGTTGAAATGCCTATAGTTATCCTTGGGGACGCAGCCTAACCCTTAATGCCATGGCTCATGAATCCATTCACAGGCAGCCTGGACAGTAGTCAGGACCTTGCCAACTATAGGCTGAGCAAGTGCAGAATGATGGTAGAATGTGCATTTGGACGTTTAAAAGCACGCTGGTGCAGTTTACTGACTCGGATAGACCTCAGCAAAACCAATATTCCCGTTGTTATTACTGCTTGCTGTGCGCTCCACAATATCTGTGAGAGTAAGGGGGAGACATTTATGGCGGGGTGGGAGGTTGAGGCAAATCGCCTGGCCACTGATTACGTGCAGCCAGACACACCAGGGAGGTTAGAAAAGCACAGCAGGGCATGGTGCGCATCAGAGAAGCTTTGAAAACCAGTTTCATGACTGGCCAGGCTATGGTGTGAAAGTTCTGTGTTTTTCTCCTTGATGAACCCCGCCCACCTCGGTTCACTCTACTTCCCTGTAAACTAGCCACCCTCCCCTCCCCCCTTTGATCACTGCTTGCAGAGGCAATAATGTCATTCTTACTTCACATTCATGCATTCTTTATTAATTCATCACACAAATAGGGGGATAACTGCCAAGGTAACCCGGGAGGGGTGGGGGGAGGAGGGAAGTGCCGGGTGGGGTGGGGGAGGAGGCAAGGACAAGGACACACTGCACTTTAAAACTTATTGATGGCCAGCCTTCTGTTGCTTGGGCAATCCTCTGGGGTGGAGTGGCTGGGTGGCCGGAGGCCCCCCCACCGCACTCTTGGGCGTCTGGGTGAGGAAGCTATGGAACTTGGGGAGGAGGGGGCTGTTGGTTACACAGGGGCTGTAGTGGCGATCTGTGCTCCTGCTCCCTTTCCTGCAGTTCAACCATACGCTGGAGCATATCAGTTTGATGCTCCAGCAGTCGGAGCATCGACTCTTGCCTTCTGTCAGTAATCTGACGCCACCTATCCTTTTCAGCCCGCCACTTACTCTCTTCAGCCCGCAATTCAGCCCACCACCTCTCCTCGTGTTCATATTGTGCTTTCCTGCACTCTGACATTGTTTGCCTCCACGCATTCTGCTGTGCTTTGTCAGCATGGGAGGACATCTGGAGCTCCGAGAGCATGTCATCCCGAGTGCACTTTTTTTGCCTTCTAATCTTCACTAGCCTCTGCGAAGGAGAAACATTTGCAGCTGGTGGAGGAAAAGGGAGAGGTGGTAGTTAAAAAGACACATTTTAGAGAACAATGGGTACACTCTTTCATGTTAAACTTTGCTGTTCACATTACACAGCACATGTGCTTTCATTACAAGGTTGCATTTTTCCTCTTATATTGAGGGCCTGCCGGTTTGGTGTGAGAGATCACTCACGCAGTGCCAGGCAACAGAATTCGGCTTGCAGGCAGCCATGGTAAGCCACAGTCTTTTGGCTTCTGTAACCTTCATAACATGTGAGAAGGGATTCAAACAGCAGCACCCTCATTTCCCATACCAAGTGGCTGTTGGGTTGGTCATTTAAAATGGGTTGGCAATTTAAAAGGAGGGGCTGCAGTTTCTGGGTTAACGTGCAGCACAAACCCAACTAAGCCCCCTCCCCCCATCCTCAGTTCTCTGGGATGATCACTTCACCCCTCCCCCCACAACCTGGCTAACAGCAGAGAACATTTCTGTTCAGCCGAGCAGGAACAGGCACCTCTGAATGTCCCCTTAATAAAATCACCCTATTTCAACCAGGTGACCGTGAATGATATCACTCTCCTGAGGATAGCAAAGAGAGATAAGGAATGGATGTTGTCTGTATGCCACCAAACACCGGGACCATACGCTGCCATGCTTTGTTATGCAATAATTCCAGACTACGTGCTACTGGCCTGGCATGGTAAAGTGTCCTACCATGGCAGATGGAATAAGGCAGCCCTCCCCAGAAACCTTTTGCAAAGGCTTTGGGAGTATATTCAGGAGAGCTTTCTGGAGATGTCCCTGGAGGATTTCTGCTCCATCCCCATACACGTTAACAGACTTTTCCAGTAGCTGTACTGGACGTGAATGCCAGGGCAAATTAATCATTAAACACACTTTCTTTTAAACCATGTGTAATATTTACAAAGGTACACTCACCAGAGGTGCCTTGTCTGCCCTCAGGGTCTGGGAGCATGCCTTAGGTGGGTTCGGGGGTTACTGGCTCCAGGTCCAGGGTGAAAAACATATCCTGGCTGTTGCAGAAACCGGTTTCTCCACTTCCTTGCTGTGAGCTATCTTCAATGTCTTCATCATCATCTTCCTCGTCGTCCCCAAAACCCGCTTCCGTGTTGCGTGATTCTCCATTGACAGAGTCAAAGCACAGGGTTGGGGTAGTGGTGGCTGCACCCCCTAGCATGGCATGCAGCTCAGCGTAGAAGCGGCATGTCTGCGGCTCTGCCCCGGACCTTCCGTTTGCCTTTCTGGTTTTGTGGTAGGCTTGCCTTAGCTCCTTAATTTTCACTCGGCACTGCTGTGCGTCCCTGTTATGGCCTCTGTGCTTCATGCCCTTTGAGACTTTTTCTAATGTTTTGGCATTTCGTTTACTGCAATGGAATTCCGCTAGCACTGATTCGTCTCCCCATAGGGCGAGCAGATCCCGTACCTCCCGTTTGGTCCATGCTGGAGCTCTTTTGCGATCCTGGGACTCCATCATGGTTACCTGTGCTGATGAGCTCTGCGTGTTCACCTGTGCTCTCCACGCTGGGCGAACAGGAAATGAAATTCAAAATTTTGCGGGCCTTTTCCTGTCTACATGGTCAGTGCATCTGAGTGGAGAGTGCTGTCCAAGGCGGTCACAATGGAGCACTCTGGGATAGCTCCCGGAGGCCAATACTTTCAAATTGCGTCCACACTACCCCAGCAAGGCCAATTTCAGCGCTAATCCCCTCGTCGGAGGTAGAGTAAAGAAATCGATTTAAAGAGCCTTTTAAGTCGAAAAAAAGGGCTTTGTCATGTAGACGGGTCCAGGCTTAAATTGAGGCACATATGGCCGTTCGGCAGCAATTCGCAGCGGGGCTGTCACTCCTTCTCGGAGCGAAGGACCTGCCACTGATCGCGATCGCGGCTTTTTTTTTTTTTTTTTTTTTTTTGTGCTTGGGGAGGCAAAAATGCTAGAGTCGGCCCTGCCAATCCGCATGAGTCAAGCCCACAGTGTCCATGTTTAATGACGGCTGAGCTCAGCAGTACAATCATCCTCAGACAGCAGAACTCACAGCCCCGTCTGACTTCAGTGCCAGACATTTCCCTCTCACGTCTTTAGATTTTCACAGTCAAATGACATCTGCTTCCGATGTGGCTGCAACAGGGAAAAGGTTGATATAATTTGGACCTCAGATTTAAAAATATTAAGTATCAGCTTGTTTCTTCAGATATTTATCTAATTTTTCAGCAAACTGGAGATTGGTTTGTGCAGTGTCACACATTATATAGTTTTTAGAAATATGTTTGGACTCAGAAAGCAATTCAAACATGACAATAGTAATTTAAATTTAAAGAAAGACACATTTGACAATGTAGGGCTTGTCTACATGGGGATTCTGAGGAAAATGAATCCAAATTAACAGTTTAATTAATCCATTTTAAATTCACACATTTTTCTACTCTGGAATAATTTTTCGAGTACCTCCATGTACACAAATCCTTTTGTGCTGATAGCTTATGTAGATTTTTTTTAGTGACCTATGTCTTTAAGGCTATGTCTACATTACAATAAAAAAACCCTGCAGCACCAAGTCTCTGAGCCCAGGTCAAATAACTTGGGATTGCTGGGCTCTGACTGCATGGCTAAAAATTGCAGTGTAGACATTCAGGCTCAGGTTGAAGCCTGGGGTCTGAGACCCACCCCCTTCGTGGAGTTTCAGAGCCTGGGCTCCAGCCTGATCCCACATGTCTATTCTGAAATCTACAGCCCCACAACCCAACCTCAGCCATCGCCATGCTGAGAGGCTTTTATTGTAGTATAGACATACCCTAAGGCACAGCGCATGGTAACAGAAATCCTAGAGACACTGATGAGTACAAAGGGGCAGGAAAAGTGCTGGATATCCCTAGCGGAAAATTTCTGCTCTGTAGGGAAGTAAATCCTCTAGCTTTGAGCTTGTGTTGCTGGCTTGCATGCTACCCCAGCTCCTGCAGTGTATGGCATAGGGGCATGAACTGGCATGTCTTGAGCATTACAGATGGCCCTTTGGGGTGATAGCTAGGAAAAGCCCCAGAGCTGGCATAGAACTGGTCTCAGAATTAGGGAGTTGCAACCATTTCCTTTGTTCACCCCACTGCCACATCACCAAAGTTTGTCCAGCTGGAACTGGGTGCAGCTAAGCGTATGGTTATGCCACAATCACTGGGTGTGAATACAGCTCAAGGGGACATGCCTGAGCTAGCTTTAATCTCACTAGCTCAGTTCCTGGAGTGGAGCGGTGAAGCTGCAGCACCACCGGCTAGCCCTGGGATTAATTATCCTGGGTTCTGGGCTGGTTCATGCAGCCTGGATTGAAGCTGCTGCAGGACTAGAGCTAGCGAGATTGAAGTGCTCACAGGCAATGACTGCAGTCTGGACATTCCCTGCATCTCTGGCCCATTGTGCCTCAGGGAGAGTCAGTGCCTCCAGCAGCCCTGGAGAAGGGTGGGTGCTGTGCCACGCTTGAGCAGCAGTGGTGCTGCAATCACATGGCCGTGCCCTTCCTGAGCATTAGGACTGTGATAGTGAATTGCCCTTTCACCACAACAAAGGTTCTCACATGATCTCACCACACACATATTCACCCCCATGCTGGCGGGACACAGTGGCACCTTCTCATACTGTTCAGTTTTCCCTGCATCATACAGTGACACCGGAGAAGGAAGGGAAGGAACAGCCTGGTGTTTTTCAAGAGGGAATGACGAGAAATCAGGTGTCTTGTGTTTCTGAGCGTCTGTGTCTATTTTGATTGCTGCTCTCATTTCAGATCAGACCCTGTGAGTCTTCCCACAAGAGCTACCAGAGGCTTGGAGCTACTGGAACAGCTCTCCAGCTGCTTCTTCTGTACTATACTCCTAGCAACAATTCCCTTTTCAGGTAAAAGCATAATCCATAAAACACATCTCTGAAGCACAGAATCCCTGGGGGGAGATGCTGAAATCTGCACAAAACTCCTGCTGGTATCTGTGTTTCAGCAGAGAAAATGATTTTGTTTGTGTTACTGAGATATGAACAGGTGATTCAAGAGGAATTTGGGGATCTGGTCCTGGCTGGTTTAATGGTTTTGCACCCACTCAGCACCCAGCCTCCAATAGAAGGGCAGATTGGGATGTGTTAGGCACCTGGGCAGAGCACAATGCACCATGGATATCCTCTGCTTACCAGGGCCCATGGGGACCAGCTGCTCTAACTTACACCAGGGGGCTGAGCAGCCCTTACCTGGCCCCAGAATACAGAGAGAGTGAAGCTGGCTTAAAGCCCTTTCTCTCTTCCATCCTTGCCCCAAGTGCAGGGATTAGGGAGCAGAGAAACAGACCAAGCCCACTGAGGTCCCTGTCTAAGGGCTTATCTGCGCTTCAGTGTAGACACACACACTACAGCGACAGGAGGGGTTCTCCCATCACTAGTGAATCCATCTCCCCGAGAGGCGAAAACAGAAGAATTCCTGCATCAACCTAGTGCTGTCTACACTGGGGTTAGGTCAGCTTAACTGCACCTCTCAAGGGTGTGGATTTTTCACTCCCCTGAGCAATATAGCTGGGTCAACCTAACTTGAGGGTGGGAAGGTGGGGATGGGGAGGCATGTGAAGAGAAGGGTAAGGGGGCTGCATGCAGGACCCGTGGCATGGAGGGGGCATGGGGCACTTGGCCTGGGGACAGAGTGGATGGAGGGACACACAGATTCCCTGGCATGGGGAAAGGTTGGGTGGCTGCAGGGAGTCCCTTCAATAGAGGGGAATGGGATGGTGTCCCACAGGGAGTTGTGCGGGGATGGAGAGATGCAAGGAGCCCCTGGTGCGTGCAATGAGCTCAGCCTGCATAAACTATGAACTGTGTGACCCACAAACTCCAGTTTACAGGGGCCTGAGGCATGTGAGGTGCTAAGAACCCACAACTCCCTGTGACATCAGTGTAACCTCCGGGAAGCTGGTTAGCATGTGTGTTGGGTCTTTTATTATTTTCTTGAAACAATGCTTTCTTAAACACAATTCACTTACCTATCATACCATTTGCCCAAACACACAAAGAAAAGATGTGATTAGCTAAAGAACACAAAAATCGTCACCCTTTCTGCATAGGAAACAGACACAAATGATTCTTACAAGGGAGAGGAAATATTCATTTTGTCACAATGGAAAGTATTTGATTAGTTAAATGTGGGCACACTCTCTCCTTCATTGGGGCATCTGATCTATTTCCCATCCCAGTGCACACATATGAATGCACAGTTTTGAGGAAACAAGGTGTAAAACATTTTCTTTTTTTATTCCCCCCAGAAACCTCTGAGGAGAAAGCTGGTAAGTCTGTATTTTTTGTTCTCTACTTTCAATAACACCAACATGTTTATGATGATAGATTATGAGTAATATCATAATTATAAAAGGTAAAAACCATTGGTGAACTTCCTTATAGACACACACTACAGCAACAGAAGGGGTTCTCCCATCACTGTAGTGAATCCATCTCCCCGAGAGGCGAAAGCTGGGTTGACAGAAGAATTCTTGCATCAGTCTAGTGCTGTCTACACTGGGGTTAGGTCGGCTTAACTGCACCACTCTAGGGTTTGGATTTTTCACCCCCCGAGCAATGTAGCTGGGTTGACCTAAATTTTGAGAGTAGACCTGGCCTGAGTATTGGCATTGGCATGTGGCATTTTGGAGACCGGGCAGCTGTACACCTTGCCATTTACTGTGGAGACTTGTCATGATCTGGAATTCCCTGGAGAAGCAGGTGAAGAATTTCTTTGAACTCCAGTAGGAAAAACACAGAAATTGGGAGAGTGCCCTGAGTTAAAAATAAAGCCATAACAAAGGGACAATGCTGTTTCCCTGAAGACAGTCCCCTCTGAATCTCTTTCTTGTTGCTTTAGCTGTTGCTTCTGTGTCCATTGATCTGCTGGGTCCCTAGGGCCAGGGGTTTGATCTGCAGGTCAAATGGGTGGTTCCCCAAACCTGAACTCCACTGGGTTACAAAGAATGGGCAGGATCTGCAGCCTGTGACCAAAACAGAGCAGGATCATGAACTTCTGTTCAGTGCTCTAGGCCACATTACAACCCTGGGAGAGGAAACTGGAGAAATCAGCTGCGTTATACAGAACAGCCTGTAATAGATGACTGGCAGATAGCCACTGTAGCAACACTTTTATTTAAAAAAAGGCTTTGGAGGTGATCCTGGCAATTACAGGCTGGTAAGTCTAACTTCAGTACCAGGCAAATTCGTTGAAACTATAGAAAAGCACAGAATTATCAGACACTTGGATGAACAAAATATCTTGGGGAAGAGTCAATGCAGCTTTTGTAAAGGGAACTCATGCCTCACCGATTCTTTGAGGGAGTCAACATGTGGACAAAGGTGATGCAGTGGATAAAGTGTAGTTGGATTTTCAGAAAGCTTTAGACAAGGTCCCTCACCAAAGGCTCTTAAGCAAAGTAACCTGTCATGGGATAAGAGGGAAGGTCCTCTCATAGATGAGTAAGTGGTTTAAAGACAGGAAAGAAAGGGAAGAAATAGGTGGTCTGTTTTCACAAGGAAGAGCAGTAAATAGTGAGGTCATCCAAGGATCTGTACTGGGACCTGTGCTGTTCAACATATTCATAAATGATCTGGGAAAGGAGGTGAATAGTGGGATGGCAAAATTTGCAGATGTTAATGTTAATTCTGTTAGCTAACATTTTTATTATCTCTCTTAGCCTAACTTTGCAAAGCTACAGGGCAGTCTTGGTTAACTATTCTTTAACATACCTTAGATTTTCAGGCCCATGCGTTAATAGATGTAATATGACTATTCTGGAACGCTGCATCCAATCAATTCCAGAATTTCAGGGAATGTTCTAGATATCAATGGGTAGAACCCTGTCACTTTTGATGAAATCTGAAAATTGGAAAGGAGAAATTGAGGACACATGGATTGTCTGGCACTTGGATAGCAGAGCTAACACTTTCAACCACCTCCATAATTGTCTGTAGGTCAAAGACCCAGTTGATGGCATACATAACACCTTTCAGCATAACAACTCCCCCATCTCATTTTTGCCCCATGTCTGAATAGAATTTAAAAATAGTGAAACACTGAAAGAGAAAGAAAAGAAGAGAGAAAGGAGAATAAGATTGTGGGGGTGGGAAGGTGGGGATGGGGATGCATGTGGAGAGAAGGGTAAGGGGGCTGCACACGGAACCCCTGGCCTGGAAGGTCAATGGGGCACTTGGCATATGGACAGAGTGGAAGGAGGGACACATAGAGCCACTGGCATGGGGGAAAGGTTGGGTGGCTGCAGGGAGTCCCTGCAATAGAGGGGAATGGGATGGCGTCCTACAGGGAGTTGTGCAGGGATGGAAAGATGAAAGGAGTCCCTAGTGCATGCAATGAACTCAGCCTGCATAAGCTATGAACTGTGTGACACCCCCCCTCCCCAACCCCAGTTTATAGGGGCCTGAGGGATGTGAGGTGCTAAGAACCCACAACTCCCAGGGACTTCAGGGTAACCTCTGGGAAGCTGGTTAGCATGTGTGTAGGGGCTTTTATTGTTTACTTAAAAACAGTGCACTTATCTTTCACATCATTTGCCCAAATACATACAAGAAAAGAAGTGATTAGCTAAAGAACACCAAAAATCTCACCCTTTCCGTATAGGCAACAGACACAAATGATTCTTACAAGGTAGAGGAAATACTCATTTTGTTACAATCCAAATTATTGGATTAGTTAAATGTGGGCACACTCTCTCCTTCACTGGGGCATCTGATCTATTTCCCACCCCAGGGCACACATACGAATGCACAGTTTAGAGGAAACAAGGTGTAAAACATTTTCTTTCTTTTTTCCCCCAGAAAGCCTTGAGAAGAGCACTGGTAAATCTGCATTTTTTCTTCTCTACTTTCAATCACACCAAAATGTTTATTATTATTCATTAAGAGTAATATCATAATAATCAAAGTTAAGAACCATTGGTGAGCTGAAGACAACAGCCCTTTTAGGCACTGTGACAATTTTAAGGAAAGTCAAAGGAGAACAGGTGTATTTTTAGATCCTAAAATGAGTGAATTCTGCTGTGGGTTTAATGAAATTCCTGACCATTCAAGCCTACAAAGTCAATTTGTGGTCAGGATGTATTGGTGTCTCAGTGGGATAAATTTAAGACAGGAGCTTTCCCCTTTTTATGCTTAAAGATTTTGTATGTTGTGAAAGCTATTTGTTTAAAGAAAAAAACCCTCACTGATGTAATATTGAGGAACAAAAATAATAAATGAGAAATTACGATGCTGTGCTTTTTTGTTTGTTTTAGTTTATTTGAAATCCTGACATGTCTGTAACCATTTCATCCATTTCATTTGTCAAATAATTTTAATTATGGTTCCAGAAAATACACACAACAAAAGACCCCACACAATCTAGAACCGTTCTCTATCTTTAAAATGGAAAGACACTATTGGATCAGGACAAATCTATGTGTTGGATATTTTCAGTAACTAATGACCTTTTTTATTTGTCTTGTTCTACAGAAAAAATGGTTGAGGCCTACTTAGTCCTACAAAACAAGATTCTCATAGGCACGGTTGTTGTCCTCATTGTTATCATCGTTATCATCGTTATCATCTTAAGTTGTCATTGTTCAAGTAGGAAAATCTTCCTTTTACATTTTTAAACTTTATTCATATTTACAATATAAGGCCAAATTCTGTGTAAATAATGTGTGTGACATATAGGCTACTTCTGACCTAAATTAAATAATATATTCCTTTTTCTTTGTTTTGTTTTTTTAACTTAGTTTTGTGTATTGTTTTAGGGGTGGTGATTTTAAAGATGTAACCGATTTTAAGGAAGTGCTAATCTTATGTTTTTAAAATTTGTATCTGTTTTCTTGACCATTGTTTTAAATTAATGTTTCTATTTCTTGCATTGTGTGCAATGGCCTATGGCTACGATGCTATATCAAATCGCTTACTCAGTCTTTACTGAAATTGGCATCAAGGGAAATATTTGGTGAGGAGTGGCTGCAGTTTTTGGTCCACTACTTGCAAATGGCATAAATTATTAATAGAAACAGGCTCCAAATTGGAACCAATTTTTGACTCACACTATCATATATTTGTGGGTCTTTGGCTCCATTATTTTGGTTCAGTGCATTATAGATGGACAAACCATGAAATTTGTCTCTGAATCCAGATTTAAATTCCATCCCATCACCATGCTGAGCAAAGGAGGAGGGAGACCTGGCTTTAGAAACCAAGCCCAGGAATAATCACTGTGAGGGAAGTGATTATTCCCCTCTATTTGGCAATGGTGAGGCCACATCTGGAGTATTATGTCCTGTTTGGGGCCCCCCACTACAGAAAGGATGTGGACAAATTGGAGCGAATCCAGCGGAGGGCAACAAAAATGATTAGGGGGCTGGGGCATATAACTTATGAGGAGAGGCTGAGGGAACTGGGATTGTTTAGTCTGCAGAAGAGAAGATTGAGGGTGCATTTGATAACAGCCTTCAACTACCTGAAGGGGGGTTCCAAAGAGGATGGAGCTAGGATGTTCTCAGTGGTGGCAGATGACAGAACAAGAAGCAATGGTCTCAAGTTGCAGTAGTGGAGGTCTAGGTTGGATATTAGGAAACACTATTTCACTAGGATGGTGGTGAAGCACTGGAATGGGTTACCTAGGGAGGTGGTGGAATCTCCATCCCTAGAGGTTTTTAAGGTCAAGCTTGACAAAGCCCTGGCTGGGATGATTTAGTTGGTGGTGGTCCTGCTTTGAGCAGGGGTTTGGACTACATGACCTCCTGAGGTCTCTTCCAACCCTAATCTTCTATGATTCTATGCTTCTATGAAAACATCCCCCTACACCCAATAAATAGGGTGTTCCAAGACTAGGAGGAATTTTGGCAGATATTTGGTGGTATTTCCCCTGGTAAGCCCTATGCTTTGGGGAAGGACCAGGCCAAGGTTTCTTCTGACTCTGACAATAATGTAAGGTCCAAAGCCATCTCCATCTTAGCCCTAATCTACACTATACAGTTAGGTTGATGTAAAGCAGCTTATGTTGAGCTAACTATGTCAGTGTACACACTACAGCCTTGCTCTGCTGGTGTAAGTGCCGTATTACACAGACATAATAAGTCCACCTGCAAGAGAGGCGTAGGGCTTATGTCAATTTAGTTAGGGTGATGCAATGTCCATGTAGACACTGAGTTACTTACATTGGCTTTTGGCTGCCAATTTTGCAATTTCACAGTTCCATAACATTGACAAGAAAATCCTCCTGCTCCCAGCTGGGCTACTGCCTGATGCCCAGGCTCCCCTCTCCCTGCTCCAATTTGGCTGCCCCCTATGCTCACCATTCCATGCTCCCAGCCAGGCTGCTGCCCAGGCTCTTCACTTCCCACTCAGAGCTGGGCTGCTCCAGGGGTCCCATCTCCCCACTCCATGCTGGGGAGCCCAGCTGCACCGAGACTTCCGGCTCCCCACTCCCCACTGGTTCTCTCATTCACAGTGGGGATTGGGGAGGCGAGAGTCCAGGCAACTGCCCCAATCCCGCTGGGGACCATGGAGCCGAGAGCAGGGGGTCTGCCATGTTCCCGGCGGGGAGTGCAGCAGGGATGGGGGGCAGCCAAGCTCCCAGTTGGGAGCATGGAACTGAGAGCGGGGCGGGGGAGGGGGAGGGCAGCTGGTGGGAAGCCAGGAAGCAGGTATTCTCCTGGTGGGGAGTATGCAGCCAAGTGCCCAGGCAGCGGCTGTGCTTCCAGCAGGGTTTGTGAAACCAAGAGTGTGTGTGGGGGGGAGGGGAAGCTGCAGGGCTCACAACAGGATGGAGAGCTGGGAGGGGGCAGCTGGCAGGAACCCTAGGGTAGCTGGGCTCCCAGCAGAGAGCTGCAAACTGAGCTAAGAACCCTGGCTCTCAGCTCCCGACACAGTTCCTCTGAGATCAGTGGAAGAGCTCATGGTGAGGACGTGCACCATTGACCAAGGAGGGTAGTGTGGACATGAACCACTGCAGTAATTGCTGTGGTGGCTGTAAGTTGACCTAATATAGTTTTCAGTGTAGACATGCCCACAGTGTCTGAGACCTAACGCTGCCTCGTTGGGGCAATATCCTTTTGCTCAAATACTTTGTTGAGTGGTGGTAGCATGCTGAGTGACAGCCCTTCTGGACATTCTCTGGGAGGAAGATGGAAGGGAAGAGTTGATGCTAGAGGTTGGGTGTTCCAGGAATCCCAAACACATTGGTGCAACCATAGGCTTTGATCATGGCATTTGTTCCACACAGCACCAGGGTCGACCTAGAAGGATGTGGGATTGGGGCCATAGTCTGTGAGTATCCTTAAGTGTTTTCATCAGGACTGACACACTGAACTCTGTAGGGTTTTAGGTAATGAGTAATTGCTATTTGCATCTCCATCGGTATTTTCATATATTATCTCTGACTTTTATTTTAGGAAAAAGAAGGCGAGATCCTGAAGAAGGTAACAAAATTTTGCCAAGTATTTATATATATATATATATACATATACATATACACAAACACACACACACAAACACAAAAGGTAATCAGAAAAAATACTATTTGTGGTGAGTATTAATTTCCCAGACATATATGTAACCAGTGAATTAGCCAATCGGTTCCATACATTTTTGGAAATTTTAGGAAAAATCCCCTCAGCTTTTTTTGAGACATTAAAATTACATTTTCCCTCAATATGTTAAGAACATTGTTCCTCCTAAAGGGTTAGATTTTGACTTTACAATGAGCCTTAGTATGGGCTCCAGCAAAGCAGGAAGGGACTGGATTCAGAAAGGTACTTCACTCTGAGTTTCAATGAGACAGTTACACTCTCCCTCCCACGAACAGTCCCAGCAGAGAGAGGGAGGGAGAAAGACAGACACAAGAGACAATGGCCTCTGAACATGCCTGGGATCCCGGGAGGGGTAAAGAAGTACAGAGTAAAACAAGTATCAGAGGGGTAGCCGTGTTAGTCTGAATCTGTAAAAAGCAACAGAGGGTCCTGTGGCACCTTTGAGACTAACAGAAGTACTGGGAGCATAAGCTTTCGTGGGTAAGAACCTCACTTCTTCAGATGCAAGCCACAGGACCCTCTGTTGCTTTTTACAGAGTAAAACAAGGTAAACAATAGACAGTGCAGGCAGAAAATGAGCAAGGCTGAAGACATCTGGGATTAAATGCACTCTCAGTATGCAAATGAGGACACTTGATTCTGGCCCCCATGCACTACTAAGGCAACATACAATGGCTGCAGTTGAGTTACAATAGGCCAAGGAAGGAATCCCCTGGCATAAGCACAGCATAGCCCCATGCATCTCTATACTGCTGTCTCTAAGCTGTGATGTCAGGGGAATGCCCAAGGATGGACTTGTAGTACATAGTCTACAGGGGATTCTGGGCTACAATACATCCCATTGCACAGCCAATACAGCTTACTTAGGTGTACTTGAGCTACTTAGTACATACCTAGGGTCCCAGGTTTGATTGTACTCAGATGGCTAGCCCATGCAGCCCACCATGGCAACATTGCTATTTTTAGCAAGCTGGTTACATCAAAGCTAGCTCGGATATGTCTACACATGCTGCCCTTGCACCTCCTGACTGCAGTGTAGACGTACCCTTAGATATCATGCTTGATCCTAGACAGGAGTAACTTGGGTGCAGATTTTCAAAAGTTGTGTTGGGTGCTGAAATCTTTTGAAAACCTGGCCACAGGAGGTGACACAGTAGGTCTCTCATTAATTCAGGGACAGATTCTGCTGCATTTCTGTCACCTTAACCTCATACATGCAACACTACACCAGCCACAGGTGAGGACCAGATCCAACCATGGGACATTTCTGGGATAAAGAACTTTTGGAAAACTTAGAACAAGCGTTTATTACTTTGAATGCTTTGGGCCAGACCCAGAGTTAGAGAAAAGAAGACTGAGGGGGGATCTGGTAACAGTCTTCAAATATGTTAAGGGCTACTAAAAAGAGGAGGTGATCAATTGTTCTTCAGTGATCAGTGAAGGTAGAACAAGAAGTAATGGGCTTAATCTGCAGCAAGGGAGATTTAGGTTAGATATTAGGAAAATCTTTCTAATTCTAAAACTAGTTAAGCTCTGGAATAGGCTTCCAAAGGAGGTTGTGAAGTTCCCATCACTGGAGGTTTTTAAGAACAAGTTGGACAAACAGCTGTCAGTGATGGTCTAGGTTTACTTAGCCCTTCCTTAGTGCAGGAGATTGGACTTGCTGACCTCTCAAGGTCCATTCCAGACCCACATTTTGATGTCATTGGACCAATTTATACCAGCTGAAGATCTGGCCCATATGTCCATAACATATAATAGCAGAGGGATATTTCTGGGGACAACATGAAAGTGCTGCAATAAATATCTGATGTAGATTGTCAGTGCTCATATGTGATATTGCTGTTAAACATTCTAATCTTCTCTGTGTTGCTTTGCTTTCTTTTGAAGGGCGACTCATCGGTCCAGAAGAAGGTAGATAAGCTATTTCATCACTTCATTATTTAAAATCAATATGTAAAAAGATAATAATATGTAGAGTCCATTACGCTTTCCATAGATTTCTTGAAAGCAAATTCAAAATGTTTTGCTTTTCATCAGTATAAATTGGGGTTGTCAATGCAAATCATTATATGGGACACATCTTCATAGATACATTGTGTGATGGACACCCAGCGTCTCTTCAGAAAGGAGTGCCCCATGTTCCTTTAATCTCTTTAGCCCAAATGTGAAAGACACTTAAGCAGATGCTTTACCTTACTCACAGGCATAGTCCATTGAAGAAGTCAAACAGATTTTCCATGTGCTCTAAACTAAAGAGGTGCTTTAAATTCTTTGATGACCTGCGTCTGTAGCTGGTGAGAAATAGAGCTGATTGTTTTGGACTCAGTTTAGTATGGGCAGTGTCTGAGCCGATCTCTGCCACATTCAGGGTTTGTTTTCTGAAGGGAAACATAGATTTTATATTTTCCCTCATTGATTTTTAGCATCAGAGAGAGTTGAAAACAAAAGGTTGAAAAGATCCGTGCTATAGCCCTATTCCTGCTCTCATTGGGTGAAAAATCTCCCCTGTAGAATGGGTTATTCATCACTTAAATCCCAACTAGCCCTTCAAATAGGGCATAGGTGTGTACCTTGTGCTGCACATATCTAGTCCTTCTCTCTCTCCAGGGATGAATTTCACCTTAAATCAGTCATAACATGTCTGCGCATATAGGAGGAGTGAGGCCTGGATATTGTGTAATCCATTATAAGATTTGCAATTTGTCATTGTCTTTAATAATATAAGGAATAACACGCCCTTTGAGATCATGTGGGTGGGTGTCCTGCTGTCAAAATATACACCAGTACTCTTTCTCGATTTTTCCCCTATATCTTTTAGTAATCTTCCCTCCACCCCCCTTTGAGGTCGGGGGAGTTAAAGACACACACTTCTGTCAGACTTCTGGAGCGTTGGAGCCCCTCCAAGCCCTGTCACCCTGGACAGGGTGTTCCCCTGAGGGACGCAGGGAGGAATTTCTTATTTTCTCCCCCATGTTTTTGGGCTGGTAGTGAGAAGTCTTTCCATTGCAATTCCTTGTCTATGGGGCTTGATGGAGCAAGAGAAGGGAGTCAAGTGGCAGATCCAACATGGATTGGCTCCTTCCTATCATAGCACTGAAATGAAAGGGCTGAAGGCTTCAGTGCATTCCTTATGTGCATCATCAGACGAGGTAAAACCAGACACTCCTGCTCTTAGCAAAAGATGAAAAGGTGATGGGCTGTGTTAGAAGGTGGGGACACATTCTTTACCTTTTCACGGGATGCCCTCCAGCCTCACCTTACAAGAGCTAGGACAAATGGAAAACTTCTCATTACAAAAAATGTTTAAATGCGATGTTTTTAAAAACTCAAACCTTCTTTCATGAAAAGCTTTTTGATTCATTGTTTCAGTGAACAGAACACTATTTTTCAAACAGTTTCAGTTTTGAAGAATCAGCATTTTTCAACTAAGACCATTTCTTTGAAAACATTCCTAATCAGCTCTAATTTCCAGTCTGACATTGTGTAATTTCAGCTTCCATTGGATTACATTATGCCTGACTACCAAAGCAGAAAAAAGTAACTTTGAATTGGTTCTTCTTCAATACAGTTCTATTAATCTAACAATACTAGTAAAATATTTATAAAGACCTGTGCAGGGCTCACTGTTAGAAGTGTGGGAGAAAAAATATTTTTTCCTAATAATCCTTTAATTAATCTAATTTCTTATGTTTGCACTTCAGAAAGATGCAGTGTGTAGCATCTCTAAAGCAGTGACAATATTCAGAATTTCCTTTATTGCAGTGACAGAATTTATTGAGGTGTTTTACAGTAGGGAGATGAGTCTGGTTTGGACACTTGCAACATCATTGGTGTGAGGTATCAGATTGGAAGCTTTTTGGGAGAGGCGGAATATCTGTTAGCTAACCCAACTGAAATTCACAAGGTGTGTGCAGTAAAAAAATATTTTTTTCTTTGCAGATGAGCGTGAAATAGAACTGAGTAAGTGTGTGTTGATTCTTTGAATGTAAAAGTTATTTCAATTCCGTGGTGGAAAAGTGATGCAAATAGAAATGAAGTTCTTACAATTAGAAATAAGGAAACTGAAGGATCTTTGTTGTTAGAATATTATTTTGATAAAATTTGCTAGGATGGACAGATGAATGCTACAGATCAATTTCTGCTTCCATTTGTGTGAAAGTCTCTCCTATGCAAATAGGCTATCTGTCACTTACAGCTAGGGTGACCAGATGAGAGGAAGAAAATATCAGGACAAATGGGGGGGGAGGGTGTCCGCAGGCGGAGCAAAAAAAAATAAGTGCTGGCGGAGCGAAATATCGGGACGTTTGGTCACCCTACTTACAGCCCACACATGCCTTCAAAATAGGGCATATGTGAGAATCTTGTGCTGAAGAGTCCAGTATTTGCTCATTTCCAGGGATGAATTTTACCCCAAATAAATCCTTACATGTCTGTGAATATAGAGGGAGTTAGGCCCTGACAATGTAGTCAAATGCTTTTCTTTTTGAGGAAGACCCCAGAAAGAAAAGGGTTTTTTTTGCCAATTTATTTTTTTGGTGTGTGCCAAAAATGAATTCTTTGAAGTCTGAAACTATTTGCCAAAACTGTGTTGCATTCTACCAATAGTTTCAGTTGGGGAGAAAATTTTCAAAAGATTTGAAATGTTTTGTTTTGAGTGTTTTTTTGTCAAAATATTTCATTTCTAAAAACTCAAAATATTTCAGTTCAACTTTCTGATTTGAAATGCTATCTTGTTTCCAAGTTTGGCCAATAAAAAAAAAATGGAGAAAAAACATCAAAAATGGCTGAAGCAAAAAGAAAAACTCAAGAAAAAAATCAGTTTGTGTCAACTGAAGCAGTTTGATTAATTCAAATTAACATTTTTTCATTTTTTTTTTGTTTCACAAAAAATTGTTTTTGTTTTGAATTGAAACAGATTGATTTCCTGGATATTTTCCAATCTGAAAAATCCATTATTCACCCAGCTCTACTCAGAAAGCTTTTTATGCAGTCCTCCCACCACTAGAGGGGGATTGAGTGCCCAACTGAGTAGGTGCATGTTACACATCTCTCCGTATAGCTACCACCATGGTCTTGGAGCCACAGGTAGGGGTGTGGGGGGAACTTTGTCCCACTTTAGTGGCTGGTCCACTGCTGCAGTGTCCTGATTGTTTTACTGCTATAGCTCATGCTGAAAGTCCAGGCCTCAAATGTCATTCTTGGCCCATGTGAGAGTGTTATTATGGGCTATTTTTTATTTACGTTTTATTTTCAGTCTAATTATGAGCACACACTACCAATAATAGAGACCTGGTCTTTTTAATTACCTGAAAAGTGCCATACACACATCCCTGTGGTAATATACAACGTTATTTTTAAATACTAATTTTTTTCAAAATAAACCTCATAGAATATAGTTTTATTTAACACGTTAATAAAATATCCTGGTCATTGTAATTATTAATTAGTATTAATTATAATTATTTATTATTATTTTATTTAGTGCCAGGATGCGGAGTTTGTTGCTGGCAGAATCTGGGTAAGTTCAAGTGTCTTTTATACACAGGTTATAGTATATCTTCGTTTGCAGACACACAGGGCAGGACTCTGGTCTCCATAGTGTATGTACCTCATTGACAGCACATTCTGGGATAGATCTTATTCAGCTAATCAGCAGAGTAAAGGGGTCATAGGAGATTACACTTTCTGCCCCCCTTGCATACGGCATGGACCTGGGGCAGGCCAGCGTGCAGCTGCTCACGGCAAATGAAAGTTGAATGAATAAATAAGAGTATTCACATTGGAAACTACAGCTGGCTAAAAATTACTGCATCCAAACATTTTTCAAATAAACATGGCATTTTGGATTTCTTGATGAAACATGCAAAGCCAAATTCAGTTTTCAGATGTTTTTAGGTTTATTTAATTTTCTTCTACTTTTCTCCCCACCCCCTCTTTCCCCATCCCCTTTCTGAGGGAGATAAAGTGGAGGGAAACAAACATTTTTCATCTCTTTTCAATCTTTTTTTGTTTGAAAATTCCACTAAAAAGTCAAACAAAACAATGACTTATTTTCATGTTTTTAAAAATTTTTTACAGAAAAGAATTACCATTGTTTGATTAGCTCTGCTGAAAACCTGATTATAAGGAGAACTAGGAAACAAACAAACAAAGTACTCCAGCACTGGATTTCTTCTTCTTTTAGGATGAAGTGCGCCCTATGAATAGTGTCTGGATAAAACCTTCCATGAGGGGGTCAGTGCTGACAAAAAGTAGATGGTGCTAGCCAGAAGTGAAACCTCAGTGCAGCCTCCATCAGCCTGCCTTCTGGATAATGCATTGGAGAGGTTATTCATGGAAATGCCTTAGGGCAAATTTTCCAGTAGCAAAAAGGGTCCAGATCTTTGAATGGCTATGCCTAGGAATAGCAGGTTGCAATTGGCAGGTGATATACTGCTGTATACAGCATTGTTTAGACCATTACTCGGTAGTGTGTCCAGTTCTGGTGTCCAAAGGATGTTGAAAAAGAGAACAATTCCAAAACATTTTGTGTCCCATCAGGTTAAGATATGAAATCTGGCCTAGCCAAATTTGATGGGAGACTGCTGTGCCATGTGTGAGAATGGGACTCAGTATCTCTTTCCCTTAGGTGAATGGTACAAGGGGTGTGAAAGGGGCAGTGTCTCTTCAGAAGGGAGTGCCCCATGTTCCTTTAATGTCTATAGCCCAGATGTGAAAGACATTTAAGCAGATGCTTTCCCTTACTCACATGCATAATCCCATTGAAGAAGTCAAACAGATTACACATGTGCTTAGGTTACAAAGTAGCAGCCGTGTTAGTCTGTATCCACAAAAAGAATAGGAGTACTTGTGGCACCTTAGAGACTAACAAATTTATTTCAGCATAAGCTTTTGTGGGCTACAGCTCACTTCTTCAGATGCATATAGTGGAACCTATGCATCTGAAGAAATGAGCTGTAGCCCACGAAAGCTTATGCTGAAATAAATTTGTTAGTCTCTAAGGTGCCACAAGTACTACTGTTCTTTTTACGTGTGCTTAGGATGACCAGATGTCCTGATTTTATAGGGACAGTCACAAATGTTGGGTCTTTTTCTCATATAGGCTCCTATTACCCGTCCACCCCCGTCCCGATTTTTCACATTTGTTGTCTGGTTACCCTACATGTGCTCTAAGCTAAAGAGGTGCTTTAAATCCTTTCTGACCTGGGACTGTAGCTGGTGAGAAATAGAGCTGATTGTTTTGGACTCAGTTTTGTTATGGGCAGCGTCTGAGCCGATCTCTGCCACGTTCGGGGTTTGCTTTCTGAAGGGAAAAATAGATTTTATATTTTCCCTCATTGATTTTTAGCATCAGAGAGTTGAAAAGAAAAAGTTGAAAAGATCAGTGCTACAGCCTTATTCCTGCTCTCATTGGGTGAAAAATCTCCCCTGTAGAATGGGTTATTCAGCACTTAAATCCCATGTAGCTCTTCAAAATAGGGCAAAAGTGTGTACCTTGTGCTGCACATATCTAGTCCTTCTCTCTCTCCAGGGATGAATTTCACCTTAAATCAGTCATAACATGTCTGTGCATATAGGAGGAGTGAGGCCTGGATATTGTGTCATCAATTATATGATTTGCAATTTGTTATTGACTTTAATAATGAAAGTAACAACATGCCCTTTGAGATCATGTGGGTGGGTGTCCTGCTGTCAAAATATACACCATTACTCTTTCTCAATTTCCCCCCCTATACCTTTTAGTAATCTCCCCTCCACCCCCTCTTTGAGGTCGGGAGAGTTAAAGACACGCACTTCTGTCAGGCTTCTGGGGTGTTGGAGCCCCTCCAAGCCCTGTCACCCTGGCCAGGGTGTTCCCCTGAAGGGCCCAGGCAGGAATTTCTTCTTCTCTCCCCCATGTTTTTGGGCTGGTAGTGAGAAGTCTTTCTATTGCAAATCCTAGTCTATGGGGCTTGGTGGAGCAAGAGAGGGGAGTCGAGTAGCATAGCCAACATGGATTGGCTCCTTCCTAGCATAGCACTGAAGTGAAAGGGATGAAGTCTTCAGCATATTCCTTATGTGCATCATCAGAAGAGGTAAAACCAGACACTCCTGCGCTTAGCAAAAGAGGAAAAGGTGGTGGGCTGTTTTAGAAGGTGGGGACCCATTCTTTACCTTTTCATGGGATGCCCTCCAGCCTCACCTTACAAGAGCTAGGACAAATGTTTTCAAACTTTATCATATGCCAAACAGCTCTTTATCAAAGTATCCTCTTTTAAAAAATTCTATTAGTAGTAGTAGGTCTGGGTTGGTTTTCCTGTTCCATTAGGACAAATGGAAAACTTCTTTTTACAAAAAATGTTTAAATGGGATATTTTTAAAAACTCAAACCTTCTTTCATGAAAAGCTTTTTTGATTCATTGTGTCAGTGAACAGAACACTATTTTTCAAAGTTTCAGTTTTGAAGAATCAGCATTTTTCAACTAAGACCATTTCTTTGAAAACATTCCTAATCAGCTCTAATTTCCAGTCTGACATTGTCTAATTTCAACTACCATTGGATCATGTTATGCCTTTCTCTGCTAATGGACTCTTCAATCTGGCAGAGGAAGGTATAAATGGATCTAGGGCTACAAGCTGAAGCTAGACACATTCAGACTGGAAATAAGAAGTACATTTTTAATGGTGAGGGTAATTAACCATTGGAAAAAATTACCAAGGGTCTCCAGGAATTACTTTGGGGAAGTTCTGTGCCCTGTCTTGTCCCAGGATTCAGGATATATAATCACAATGGTTTCTTCTGGCATTGGAATCTAGGAATCTGCCGTGGTATACAAGTACCATTGACTTTGATTTGTGCATTTTACTATTTCTCTACTTACAATATTTTTTTATAAATTACCAAACTTTGTTTTGGTTTTGGTTATTACATTATTTCTCTATGCTATGGAGACAAAATTGGAAGTACATGGTTAAACACATGGTTTTCTTTTTAAGGAAGACTCCAGCAAGAAAAAGGTTTTTATATACAAGTTTATATATATATAACACGTTTATATACATATAATTCTTTTTCTTGATGGAGTCTTCCTTAAAAAGAAAACCATGTGTATATATATTGTTGTTGCCCCAAAATGAATTCTTTGGAGTCTGAAACTATTTGCCAAAATTGTATTGCATTTCATCAATAGTTTCAGTTGGGGAGAAAATTTTCAAAAGATTTGAAATGTTTTGTTGTGAGTGTTTTATTTCAAAATATTTCATTTTTAAAAAGTCAAAATGTTTCAGTTCAACTTTCTGATTTGAAATGCTATTTTGTTTCCAAGTTTGGCTAATAAAAAAAATGGTAAAAGAACTTTATAAATGGTTGAATGAAAAAGAAAAACTCAAGAAAAAAATCAGTTTGTGTCAACAGAAGCAGTTTGGTTCATTCAATCTGACATTTTTTCTAGTTTTTTTGACTTGACAAAAAAAATATATTTTTGTTTTGAATTGAAACAGATGGTTTTCCTGGATTTTTTCCAATCCAAAAAATCCATTATTCACCCAGCTCTACTCAGAAAGCTCTTTATGTAGCCCAGCCACCACTAGAGGGGGATATAGTGCCCCACTGAGTAGTTGTGTGTTACATTGTCTCTCTGTATAGCTACCACCATGGTCTTGGAGCCACAGGTAGGGGTGTGGGGGGAACTTTGTCCCACTTTAGTGGCTGGTCCACTACTGCAGTGTCATGATTGATTTACTGCTATAGCTCATGCTGACAGTCCTGGCCTCAAATCTCATTCTTGGCCCATGTGGGAGTGTTGTTATGGACTACTTTTTATTTACGTTTTATTTTCAGTCTAATTATGACCACACACTCCCAATAATAGACACTTCGTCTTTTTAATTAACTGAAAAATGCCATAAACACATCCCTGTGGTAATATACAACATTATTTTTAAATACTAATTTTTTTCAAAATAAACCTCATAGAAAATAGTTTTATTTAACACGTTAATAAAATATCCTGGTCATTGTAATTATTAATTAGTATTAATTATAATTATTTATTATTATTTTATTTAGTGCCAGGATGCGGAGTTTGTTGCTGGCAGCATCAGGGTAAGTTCAAGTGTCTTTTATACTCGGCTCTCTATGAGCTAAGATCAAGCGTAGTACCTGTTCTTATCAGTTTAATATCTTCGTTTGCAGACACACAGGGCAGGACTCTGGTCTCCATAGTGTATGTACCTCATTGACAGCACATTCTGGGATAGATCTTATTCAGCTAATCAGCAGAGTAAAGGGGTCATAGGAGATTCTCTTTTCTGCCCACCTTGCATACGGCATGGGCCTGGGGCAGGCCACAGTGCAGCTGCTCACAGCAAATGAAAGTTGAATTAATAAACAAGAGTATTCACATTGGAAACTACAGCTGGCCAAAAATACCTGCATCCAAACATTTTTCAACAAAAAATGGCATTTTGGATTTCTTGATGAAACATGCAAAGCCAAATTCAGTTTTCAGATGTTTTTAGGTTTATTTAATTTTCTTCTACTTTTCTCCCCATCCCCTTCTTCTCCCCCCCCCCCCGCTTTCTGAGGGAGATGAAATGGGGGGGAAACCAAATTTTTTCATCTCTTTTCAATCTTTTTTTGTTTGAAAATTCCACTAAAAAGTCAAACAAAACAATGACTTATTTGTGTGTTTTTAAAAATTTTTTACAGAAAAGAATTACCATTGTTTGACTAGCTCTGCTGAAAACCTGATTATAAGGAGAACTAGGAAACAAACAAACAAAGTACTCCAGCACTGGATTTCTTCTTCTTTTAGGATGAAGTGCACCCTATGAATAGTGTCTGGATAAAACCTTCCATGAGGGGTCAGTACTGACAAAAAGTAGATGGTGCTAGCCAGAAGTGAAACCTCAGTGCAGCCTCCATCAGCCTGCCTTCTGGATAATGCATTGGAGAGGTTATCCATGAAAACGCCTTAGGGTGAATTTTCCAGTAGCAAAAATGGTCCAGATCTTTGAATGGCTATGCCTAGGAATAGCAGGTTGCAATTGGTAGTGTGATAATACTGCTGTATACAGCATTGTTTAGACCATTACTGGGTACTGTGTCCATTTCTGGTGTCCAAAGGATGTTGAAAAAGAGAACAATTCCAAAACATTTTGTGTCCCATCAGGTTAAGGTATGAAATCCGGCCAAGCCAAATTTGATGGGAGACTGCTCTGCCACGTGTGAGATTGGGACTCAGTCCCTCTTTCCCTTAGGCACATGGTGCAAGGGGCGTGAAAGGGGCAGTGTCTCTTCAGAAGGGAGTGCCCCATGTTCCTTTAATCTCCATAGCCCAGATGTGAAAGACACTTAAGCAGATGCTTTACTTTACTCACAGGCATAGTCCCATTGAAGAAGTCAAACAGATTACCCATGTGCTCTAAACTAAAGGGGTGCTTTAAATTCTTTGCTGACCTGGGACTGTACCTGGTGAGAAATCGAGCTTATTGTTTTGGGCTCAGATTAGTTATGGGCAGCGTCTGAGCCGATCTCTGCCACATTCTGGGTTTGCTTTCTGAAGGCAAACATAGATTTTATATTTTCCCTCATTGATTTTTAGCACCAGAGAGAGTTGAAAAGAAAAAGTTGAAAAGATCGGTGCTACAGCCCCACTCCTGCTCTCATTGGGTGCAAAATTTTCCCTGTGGAATGGGTTATTAATCACTTAAATCCCAGCTAGCCCGTCAAAATAGGGCATAGATGTGTACCTTGTGCTGCACAGTTCTAGTCCTTCTCTCTGTCCAGGGATGAATTTCACCCTAAATCAGTCATAAGATGTCTGTGAATATAGGAAGAGTGAGGCCCTGACATTATGTCATCAAATATATGATTTGCAATTTGTCATTGACTTTAATAGTAAAAGTAACAACATGCCCTTTGTATGGGGGTGTCCTGCTGTCAAAATATACACCAGTACTCTTTCTGTTTCCCCCCCCTGTATATTTTAGTAATCTTCCCTCAATCCCCCTTTTAGGTCTGGGGAGTTAAAGACACACATTTCTGTCAGGCTTCTGGGGTGTTGGAGCCCCTCCAAGCCCTGTCACCCTGGCCATGGTGTTCCCCTGAGAGGTGCAGGAAGGAATTTCTTCTTCTCTCCCTCATGTGTTTGGGGGCTGGTAGTGAAATGTCTTTCCATTACAATTCCTGGTCTATGGGACTTGGTGGAGTTAGAGAGGGGAGTCGAGTAGCAGAGCCAATAAGCATCCTTCCTAGCATAGCACTGAGATGAAAGGGCTGAAGGCTTCAGCACATTCCTTATGTGCATCATCAGAACGTGTAAAACCAGACACTCCTGCGCTTAGCAAAAGGTAAAAAGGTGATGGGCTGTGTTAGAAGGTGGGGACCCATTCTTTACCTTTTCACGGGATGCCCTCCAGCCTCACCTTACAAGAGCTAGGACATATGTTTTCAAACTTTATCATATGCCAAACAGCTCTTTATCAAAGTATCCTCTTTTAAAAAATTCTATTAGTAGTAGTAGGTATGGGTTGGTTTTCCTGTTCCATTAGAATTTTCAACATTTCAAAACATTTTCCCATTCTGAAGCAGGATGCACAGTTGAAATCTTGAAATGTTTCACAAACCAAAGGCCTCCTATCCCAACCCAGTTCAGTTTAAGTCAATGAACACATATTAGTTTGAAATGTATTGTTTAGATTTTGAAATATTTTCTTTTTTAAACTTTGTTTTATATATACAATTACCTAAAATTCTAAACAAAAAAAATCTCTTGACGTTAAAATTCAAATTCAAAACTTCTAATTAAAAAATAATGAAATGGGATGTTTTAAAAAAAACTCAAACCTTTTATGAAAAGCTTTTTGATTCACTGTTTCTGTGAACAGAACACTATTTCTCAAACAGTTTCACTTTTGAAGAAATAGCATTTTTCAACTAAAGATCGTTTCTTTGAAAACATTCCCAACCAGCTGTAATTTCCAGTCTGTAATTTCAACTTCTATTGGATCATGTTATGCCTTTCTCTGCTAATGTGCTCTTCAATCTAGCAGAGAAAGGTGTAATATGATCTAGGGTTACAAGCTGAAGCTAGACACATTCAGACTGGAAATAAGAAGTACATTTTTAATGGTGAGGGTAATTAACCATTGGAAAAAATTACCAAGGGTCTCCAGGAATTTCTTTGGGGAAGTTCTGTGGCCTGTCTTGTCCCAGGATTAAGGATATATAATCACAATGGTTTCTTCTGGCATTGGAATCTAGGAATCTGCAGTGGTATACAAGTACCATTGGCTTAGATTCTTGCATTTTACGATTTCTGTACTTACAATATTTTTTTTTATAAATTACCAAACTTTGTCCTGGTTTTGCTTATTACATTATTTCTGTATGCTATGGAGACAAATTTGGAAGTACGGGGTTAAACACATGGTTTTCTTTTTGTTTTTGTTTTTCAGAAAGACTCCAGAGAGAAAACTGTTAAGTCCCATTGACTACTGTGTCTTGGAGGATGTCTGGTTGTGTAACATTTGGGAGATATGTTTTGGGAGACAAGAACAGTGATACAAGAGAGATTGATGATTGTGTTGATGAAAACAGACTAGCAGATGAGAGTGATGGATTGTGAGAGCAGTTTCCAAGGGAATACAAGGAGTTTGTAAAGTTTCCATGCTGAGAGAAGGTTTGGGATTTCCTCTTCATGAGTTGGGGTTTATTCAGAGGCCTGTCATGGCTGGCAGATCAGTCTGATTGGATGCTGAGCATGGGGATAACAGTTGGGAATGTGTGACAGTGGAGTATGTGGGGCGTTTCATATTGAAGGCTTCGGAAGTGGTTACAATGTAATATTTGTGAGTATTTGTTAACCCATTACACACACAAACACACACACACAAATGACTACCAAAGCAGAAAAAAGTAACTTTGAATTGGTTCTTCTGCAGTACGTTCTATTAAACTGACTATACCAGTAAAACATAAAATAAAAAGCTGTGAAGGGCTCATTGTTATTTTTTTCCTAATAATCTTTGCATTAATCTCATTTCTTGTGTTTGAACTCCAGAAAGAGGCAGTGTGTAGCATCTCTAAAGCAGTGACAATATTCAGAATTTCCTTTATTGAGCAGTTTTACAGTAGGAGGATAAGTCTGGTTTGAACTCTTGCAACATAACTGGTGCGAGGTATCAGATTAGAAGCTTTTTGGGAGTGGCGTAATATCTGCTAATTAACCCAACTGAAATTCACAAGGTGTGTGCATTATTTTTTTTTCTTTGCAGATGAACTCCAAACAAAACTGAGTAAGTGTGTGTTGATTCTTTGAATGTAAAAGTTAATTCAATTCCATGGCGGAAAAGTGATGCAAATAGAAATGAAGTTCTCACAGTTAGAAATAAGGGAACTGAAGTATCTTTGTTTTTGTTAGAATATTATTTTGATAAAATTTGCTAGGACAGACAGATGAATGCTACAGATCAATTCCTGCTCCCACTGGGTGAAAGTCTCTCCTATGCAATGGGATATGTGTCACTGATATCCCACACATCCCTTCAAAATAGGGCATATGTGAGTATCTTGTGCTGCAGAGTCCTAGCGCTTGTGTAAGCGGGGGAATGGTCCCGCTATTGTGGGGAACTTTCCTGGCTTCTGCACTACCCCGGTGAAATGGGCTAGTGAAAGGATCTGAGTCCTCACTCCCACTTCCTTTACCCAGAGGCCTCCCTACCCTCAAGGACTCCCCTTCCACTCTCCTGTCTGGCAGAGTCCTCGTAACCCCAACAAGGCTGGGCCCAGGATTCCTGGGGGGCTCGACCCCCAACCCTGCTGTGGTCACCCAGGACAGGGGTTAGGGTGTCCCCACTCCGGGGTACTCTCTTTGCATTGGACACTTCCCTGACCCACTGATCATTTCATACAATATTAAGCAAATACAATTTATTTAATCAGCAATTAATTTAAAAAGGAATAATGAAGAATGGGAAAGGTTAAAGGAAAACACATCACCCCGCTCTGTCGCAGGGAACATTACAAACTGTGTCTCTGGAATGTCAGGGCAGTTCACAGTCTGTTCCTTGTAGGTCCCAGGCCTCCTTCTCAGGCCCTGGCTGTGCTGCAGGGATGCTATGGGTTGGACACTTGCTCTGGCGGTGGCCACACACCTCCGGGCTTTGGGTGGTGGGACCCTTCTTCCCAGCGTCAGCCCCCTGTCAGGTTAAGATCCCCCTCCCAGTCTGGCCTGCAAGGACCCTTGGCTGGGGGTGTCTTTCTGCACTGGGCCCTTTGCCCAGGGTCCCCCCTTGGCTGGCCCCAGTTGCTCATCACATCTGGCTCCAGACTGCTCCAGCTCCAGCTCCATCCCCAGCTCCACTGTTCTAGCTCTGGCTCCACTCTGCCTCAGCACTGATACTGCTGCTCTGCCTCCAGCCCCCTGGGCTGCTTCTCTGGCCTCTCTGGCTCCGTGGCTCCAGCTCTGCTCCCAGCACAGGATCTGCTCTCCCTGGGCTGCTTTTCTAGCCCTCTGGCTGGCACAGCTCTGCTCCCCAGCTCAGCTTGGGACCCTGGTTTCACACGGAGGACGGGATCCACCCCGGCCTCCTGACTCCTGATTAGTCTGCCCACCCTGTCAATCAGGCTGACCTCGGACGTTGCCCTCTCGCCATTGTTCCTGGGGACTATCAGTCTCAAGGTCCTCATTTCCCAACGACCCTTCCCCTTTCTTTTAGTACTGGGAGCTAGCCAGCCAACAGAGCTTACACTTGCTCGCTGTCCAGAGATGAGTTTCACCCCAAATAAATCACATTGGCCAGGCCTCCGGGGTGCCCCTCCATGTCTTTGGGGGCTGGTAGAGAGGGAATGTCTTCACTTCCACTCCTGACCTTTTGGGGCTTGGTTGAGCTAGAGAGGGGAGAGGAGTAGCAGAGACAACATGGACTGGTGCCTTGAAATTTAATTGTAAATATGTTTACTAAAAAAGAAAATAAAAAAATAAAAAAAAGTTTTAAATTAAAATTTTAAAAAATCTGATTTAAATTAAAGAAGTCTGATTTTTTTAATTAAATCAATTATTTTTATGCACCCTGGGACATTTGTTATTGATGTAATTTCTGCTCCCATCTGTTTCTTTCTTATGGGAAGATTTTTTTTTAAAGTATCAAAGAAATTGTTCAAAATATTTTTGTTTCAGAGTGTAGGAAACATTTAACATATACCTGACATTCAAAAAGAGAGAGAAAAAAAAAGAAACAAACCAAAACCATGCATTGATAAATCAAAAATTAGCTTGTTTTTACAATATCAAACTCCTCATACAGACTTTGAAATGTATTAAAAGCCCATTGCCGTGGGTGGCGGGTGAACACCCTACCTCCCCCCCCCCTTCAGGATGTTTTTAAAAACTCAAACCTTCTTTTATGAAAAGATTCATTCTTTCAGTGAACAGAACACTATTTCTCAAACAGTTTCAGTTTTGAAGAATCAGCATTTTCCAACTAAAGACAAATTCTTAGAGAACATTCCCAATCAGCTCCAATTTCCAGTCTGACATTGTCAAATTTCAACTTCCATTGGATCATGTTATGCCTTTCTCTGTTAATGGGCCCTTCAATCTGGCAGAGGAAGGTATAACGTGATCTAGGGTTACAAACTGATGCTAGACAAATTCAGACTGGAAATAAGAAGTAAAATTTTAATGGTAAGGGTAATTAACCACTGGAAAAAATTACCAAAGGTCACTAGGAATTATTTGGGGAAGTTCTTGTCACCAATCTCATCCCAAGATTCAGGATATATAATCACAAAGGTTTCTTCTGGCATTGGAATCTAGGAACTGCAGTGGTATACAAATACCATTGGCTTTGATTCTTGCATTTTACTACTTCTGTACTGACAATAATTTATAAATTACCAAACATTGTCTTGGTTTTGGTTATTACATTATTTCTCAGAGGGGTAGCCGTGTTAGTCTGGATCTGTAAAAAGCAACAGAGGGTCCTGTGGCACCTTTGAGACTAACAGAAGTACTGGGAGCATAAGCTTTCGTGGGTAAGAAGTGAGGTTCTTACCCACGAAAGCTTATGCTCCCAGTACTTCTGTTAGTCTCAAAGGTGCCACAGGACCCTCTTTTGCTTTTTACATTATTTCTGTATGCTATGGAGACAAAATTGGAAGTACGTGGTTTTCTTTTTGTTTTTGTTTTTCAGGAAGAATCGAGACAGAAAAAGGTTAATTTCCATTGACTTCTATTGCTTGGAGGATGTCTGGTTGTGTAATATGTGGGGTAGACGTTTTGAGGGACAAGAACTGTGAATACAAGAGAGATTGATGATTGTCACTGTGTTAATGAAAAGAGACTAGCAGATGGGAGTGATGGGTTATGAGAGAAGTTTCCATGGAAGAGAAGGAGTCTTTAAAGTTTCCATACTGAGAGAAGGTTTGGGATTTCCTCTTCATGGGGTGGGGTTTATTCAGAGGCCTGTCATGGCTGGCAGATGAGTCTGATTGGATACTGAGCATGGGGATAACAGTTGGGAGTGTGTGAAGGTGGAATATGTGGGGTATTTCATAGTGAAGGCTTTGGAAGTGGTTACAATGTAATATTTGTGAATATTTGTTAACCCATTACATACACAAATACCACAGAGTGTAAGAAAAGATGACTACCAAAGCAGAAAAAAGTAGCTTTGAATTGGTTCTCCTTCAATATAGTTCTATTAAACTGACTATACTAGTAAAACCTCTGTAAAGAGCTGTGCAGGGCTCCCTGTTAGATGTTTGGGAGTAAAAATATTCTTTTCCTAATAATCTTTTAATTAATCTCATGTCTTGTGTTTGGACTCCAGAAAGAGGCAGTGTGTAGCATCTCTAAAGCAGTGACAATATTCAGAATTTCCTTTATTGCAGAGACAGGATTTATTGAGGAGTTTTACAGTAGGGGGCTGAGTCTGGTTTGGACTCTTCCAACATCATTGATGTGAGGTATCAGATTAGAAGCTTTTAGGGAGAGGCTCAATATCTGCTAGTTAACCCAACTGAAATTCACAAGGTGTGTGCATTATTTTTTTTTCTTTGCAGATGAACTCCAAGGAGAACTGAGTAAGTGTGTGTTGATTCTTTGAATATAAAAGTTAATTCAATTCCATGGTGGAAAAGTGATGCAAATAGAAATGAAGTTCTCACAATTAGAAATAAGGGAACTGAAGTATCTTTGTTTTTGTTAGAATATTATTTTGATAAAATTTTCTAGGACAGACAGACGAATGCTACAGATCAATTCCTGCTCCCATTGGGTGAAAATCTCTCCTATACAAATATGCTATCAGTCACTTATATCCCACACATCCCTTCAAAATAGGGCATATGTGAGTATCTTCTGCTGCAGAGTCCTAGCGCTTGTTCGCTGTCGAGGGATGAATTTAACCCCAAATAAATCCTTATGTGTCTGTGAATATAGAGAGAGTTAGGCCCTGAAAACGTGTCTCTAATTATGTGATTTGGAATTTGCCATTGATGTCAATAATGGCAGTAGGATCTGTGAGATGTGACTGTGCGTGGGTGTCCCACACTCAAAATATGAAATATTCTATTACCCTTGCTGATTTTTTGGTATATCAATTGTGTCTTCTCCACCACCACCACAACCACCCTCCTGCTTCCCTGAGATCTGGGGAGGACAAGACACACATTCCTGCAAAGCTTGAAGAGTGTAGGAGCCCCTCCAATGACTCTCACAGTGGCCAGGCCTGAGGGGTGCACGTGCATCTCTTTGGGGGCTGGTAGAGAGGGAATCTCTTCACTTCCACTCCTGACCTAAAGGGCTTGGTGGAGCTAGAGAGGGGAGAGAAGTAGCAGAGACCACATGGATTGGTGCATTGAAATTTAATTTTTAATATGTTTACTAAAAAAGAAAGTTTTAAATTTTAAAAAATCTTATTTAAATTAAGAATTCTGATTTTTATAATAAAATCATTGATTTTTATCCACTTGGGGCATTTGTTGTTCATGTAATTTCTGCTCCCATCTGTTTCTTTCTTATGAGAAGATTTTTTTTGAAGTATATAAGAAATTATTCAAAATATTTTTGTTTTACTGTGTGAAAAACATGAACATATACCTGATAGTAAAAAAGAGAAAAAATAATCAATAACCCCAAACCATGCATTTATAAATCAAAAAAAAGTTTGTTTTGGGGATATCAAACTCCTCATACAGATTTTGAAATGTATTAAAAGCCCATTGCCATGGGTGGGGGATGAACATCCCCCCCCCGCCCCGCCACCCTCACCCTCCAGGATGTTTAAAAACTCAAACCTTCATTTATGAAAAGCTTTTTGATTCATTGTTTCAGTGAACAGAACACTATTTCTCAACCTGTTTCAGTTTTGAAAAATCAGCATTTTCCAACTAAAGACAAATTCTTAGAGAACATTCCCAATCAGCTCCAATTTCCAGTCTGACATTGTCAAATTTCAACTTCCATTGGATCATGTTATGCCTTTCTCTGTTAATGGGCCCTTCAATCTGGCAGAGGAAGATATAACGTGATCTAGGGTTACAAGCTGAAGCTAGACAAATTCAGACTGGAAATAAGAAGTAAGATTTTAATGGTAAGGGTAATTAACGATTGGAAAAATTTATCAAAGGTCACTAGGAATTACTTTGGGGAAGTCTTGTCGCCTATCTCATCCCAGGATTAAGGATATATAATCACAATGGTTTCTTCTAGCATTGGAATCTAGGAATCTGCAGTGGTATACAAATACCATTGGCTTTGATTCCTGCATTTTACTATTCTGTACTGACAATATTTTATAAATTACCAAACATTGTCTTGGTTTTGGTTATTACAGTATTTCTGTATGCTATGGAGACAAAATTGGAAGTACATGGTTTTCTTTTTGTTTTTCAGGAAGAATCGAGACAGAAAAAGGTTAATTTCCATTGACTTCTATTGCTTGGAGGATGTCGGGTTGTGTAACATTTGGGAAATATGTTTTGGGAGACAAGAACAGTGATACAAGAGAGATGGATGATTGTCAGTGTGTTGATGAAAAGAGACTAGCAAACGGGAGTGATGGGTTGTGAGAACAGTCTCCATGAAAGAGAAGGAGTCTGTAGAGTTTCCTTGCTGAGAGAAGGTTTGGGATTTCCTCTTCATGGGGTGGGGTTTATTCAGAGGCCTGTCATGGCTGGCAGATGAGTCTGGTTGGATACTGACCATGAGAATAATAGTTGGGAGTGTGTGAAGGTGGAATATGTGGGGTATTTCATAGTGAAGGCTTCAGAAGTGGTTACAATGTAATATTTGTGAGTATTTGTTAACCCATTACACACACAAACACCACTGAGTGCAAGAAAAGATGACTACCAAAGCAGAAAAAAGTAGCTTTGAATTGGTTCTTCTTCAATATAGTTCTATTAAACTGACAATACTAGTAACACCTCTATAAAGAGCTGTGCAGGGCTCACTGTTAGAAGTAATGGGAGCACAAATATTCTTTTCCTAATACTCTTTTAATTAATCTCATGTCTTGTGTTTGGACTCCAGAAAGAGTTAGTGTGTAGCATCTCTAAAGCAGTGACAATATTCAGAATTTCCTTTATTGCAGAGACAGGATTTATTGAGGAGTTTTACAGTAGGGAGCTGAGTCTGGTTTGGACACTTGGAACATCATTGGTGTGAGGTATCAGATTAGAAGCTTTTAGGGAGAGGCGGAATATCTGTAGTTAACCCAACTGAAATTCACAAGGTGTGTGCATTATTTTTTTTTCTTTGCAGATGAACTCCAAGGAGAACTGAGTAAGTGTGTGTTGATTCTCTGATTGTAAAAGTTAATCCAATTCCATGGTAGAAAAGTGATGCAAATAGAAATGAAGTTCTCACAATTAGAAATAAGGACCTCTGTTTTTGTTAGAATACTATTTTGATAAAATTTGCTAGGATGGAGAGATGAATGCTACAGATCAATTCCTGCTCCCATTGCGTGAAAGTTTCTCCTATGCGAATGGGATATCTGTCACTTATATCCCACACATCCCTTCAAAATAGGGCATACGTGAGTATCTTCTGCTGTAGAGTCCTAGCACTTGCTCGCTGTCCAGGGATGAATTTCACCCCAAATAAATCCTTACATGTCTGTGAATATAGAGGGAGTTAGGCCCTGACAATGTGTCTCTAATTAAGTGATTCGCAATTTGCCATTGATGTCAATAATGGCAGTAGGATCATGTCCTCTGAGATAGTGACTGTGTGTGGGTGTCCCACACTCAAAATACTAAATATTCTTTTACCCTTGCTGATTTTTTGGTATATCAATTGTTTTCTCCACCACCACCCTCCTGCCCCCCCTTGAGGTCTGGGGAGGACAAGACACACACTCCTGCAAACTTGAAGATTGTGGGAGCCCCTCCAATGCCTCTCACAGTGGCCAGGCCTGAGGGGTGCACCTGCATGTCTTTGGGGGCTGATAGAGAGGGAATCTCTTCACTTCCACGCCTGACCTAAAGGGCTTGGTGGAGCTAGAGAGGGGAGAGGAGTAGCAGAGATGACATGGATTGGTGCCTTCCTTGCAGGCACAGTGATGAAAGAATCGAGGGCTTCAGGAGTGCTCCCACCTTTTTGGTACAGGGAGATGGGAAGGGAGAAGCCTTCTTCATTTGCTGAGAAAAGAGGTGGTCTCTCAATATGTGCAGCAGCTCTGATTGGCTGTAAGCCAAGGGAGTTGGGCAGGTAGCCAATCAGAGTGGGGTTACCATATAGAAACATCTGAAAACCTGTGGATTATGGGAAAATCCCATAGACTTGTCATATTAGAGGTCATCTGAAATCCCACAAAGCTGGCAGGTCTGAATTAATTTGACTTTGAAAGGTGTTGCCCAGTTGACATATCAGTAAATACAGGTACAACATTATCACACAAACATTTGATTAACTTCATTATCTTTGTGCAATTATATTTTTCTGTCTCATCCACTCTCCTCCCTCACCACTCTTAAACACACTCCCCTCTACATTATTTGTCTCTTGTATTCCTCTCCTATCTCCCTTGGTGCTGTAGCCCATTTTCATCTCTCTCATAGCAGGGAAGAGAGCAGCTCCAGGCAGAAATAATGCAGCTAGCCACATTCCCAGCATCACCACACATATTTTCTTGTGGTCTGCTGTCTCTGCTTGAGACTGAGGTATGAGTGAAGGATGCAACGGACCTGGTGACTCCATGAGAGCCAAATTCAGGGCCCAAAAGTGTACAATAACCACAGTGTGTTTATACCATTAATGTCTTTACTTTCTCTTTTCTGCACCAGTACATCATTCTGTATTTTGTCTGATGATCTCAGTATCTGCAGCGTAGTTGTAGCCATGTCGGCCCCAGGATATTAGCGAGACAAAGTGCGTGAAATTGGTCCAGTAAAAGATATTACCTCACCCACTTCGATCATCAGTTATCCTCAACCTGGGAGATTTCTGCTGCTAAAAGGAGGAAAATTGGCAGTAGATGCCTCTTTGAATTCAATGTCTGTTGTTTCTCACTTTCATTTCAGATTGGAGAAGGGCTCGAACTTATGCAGGTAACAGAATTCAGATCTCTCCTGGTAATCAGAAATAATCTTCATAGTTTATAAAGACTAGAAACAGAACATATTGCTATCACGGAGATAACAACTGGGGCTTTTCTCCATTTCCTCTCAGGCCTTACTCGTTCTGTTCTTTCAATCATTTAACTTATATCAGAATCTGGCACAATATATTTCAGTTTCAATAAGATAAACATTACAGGATCCCTCCCATTTCTGTGTAAAGTTCAATCAAATATCACATCTCTGAAATATTTCAGTGTAACCAAATTGCCAGAATAGAAGAAAACCCGTTATCCGTAGGCATTTTGCCTGAGTAAGGACAGCAGGAATTGGCCCATAAGCCATATCTCCCATGTTTCAGTTTATAAGACAATTAGACAAGGGTTTCTTAAATTTTCTCTTTGCAGATGACATCACTCTTAATCCAGGCACAGCCCACCCCAACCTCTCCATTGCTGAGGATAAGAAGAAATTTATTCATGAAGCTCAACCTCAAAAAGTTCCACCAACTCCAGAGAGGTTCGATTCGACTGTCTGTGTGCTGGGCTCTGAAGGATTCTCCTCTGGAAAGCACTATTGGGAGGTGGATGTCAGAAGCAGCAATGACTGGGACCTGGGAGTGGCCAGAAAATCCATACAGAGAAAAGGAAAACTTTCCCTGTCCCCTATAGAGGGATTCTGGGCTCTGGGTTTCAGTGGGAGAGATTACTGGGCAAAAACAGATCCATGGACTCGGGTCATGGTGCAGAAAAAGCCCAAGAAAATTGGAGTTTACCTTAGTTACCAAGAAATGCAGGTGACCTTTTTGAATGTAACTGACATGTCTGTGTTGTTCACATTTAATGATTGTTCATTCTCAGGAGATGTTTATCCATTCTTTAAAAACTCCCACAAAGAAACATCAATGAGAATTTGTTCTATAAGAGAAGATGAATGCACTTAAAGTGGCACTGCCACTCCTTTATCCCTATGTATCATAGAAATCAAGTTTCTCAGCAATGAATTTGAATTACATTTTACCTCTATATTATTGTGATGCCATCTCTAGAGCGGCACTGTAACTCATTTTATGGCTATGAACCTATGACATGAAGTTTCTCTCCAATATAATGTGAACTGTAGTTTTTACTCTGTACTTTGTGATCTGCCATCTTAATTACTTGCTTTCAACAACAAATGATTTTGTTTGTTACTTCTGACAAACACTGTTATTTGCCTAGGCTGTTAAGGAAAGGATATTTGTGTTGCAGAGAAATCAGCGCCCAAACGTAGGTTTTCAAGATTTCAAGATTTCCAAGAGCTCAGCTGCCAGTTACTCAGCATGAAGAGCCCCTTAGAAAATCTGACAATAACTGTCACAGTGGGAGCTGTTGGGTAGATATTAATGTGAAAACACCATCCTGTCTCACACATTCATTTTTATCTCAGAGACACAACATCACCAAACTTATAACATAACAAATTAAGGGCTTGTGACTGGCCTCTGTAGCTACATAGTGGGGAAAGGGAATATAAAATACCCCCCGTCCCTGTACACAGCCATGCAAGATTTACTGTCAGAGTTATAAGGCAGCTGCACTTCTGACCCATTTCCAGTCCCTCTGAGAGCTCCCACCCTTAGGTCTCTTGACCTTACCTGTCTCAGGGTGGAATCTCATGAGTCTTCAACTCTTAGACAGGGATGTGACTACAGTAACCTGGTCATACCATCCACTTACCACCCTTCAGTCCCATCTCAGACTGGGCACCTGCTTGATCCTCCTTTCAGGAAACTGTGACCAATGATACTGACCAAAAGCCTTTTAAAAACTAAGTATTTTTAGTTAGCAGTTGTGTAATTTATAGAAATAGAGTCATGTCCCTTTAAATCATCTATGAGCCCTCTGCTCACGTTCACCATTGGCTATGAATTGGAAGCTGCCATAAACCAGTCGGCGCCGCAATATGTGTGCACCCAGGCCATGCATGCTTGTGTATATTTAGAAAACTCATTTGTTTGGAATAAACTTGTTTATTTGGAATATTTGGAGCCTGTGTTGTTTCTTCATATCATTTTGGCTTTGTAAGGAGCAGAGGACACAATGATTGGTAACAAGGAGGGAAGCCCAATCCCAGAGTACAGTGGAACAGAGAATAACTGCAGAGTCCTAGACTAAAGGAAAACTGCAGACACTGAGATTGTGACAAAACTGATCATTCCAGAAAAAAAAAAAAAAAAAGGTTTGTAAAAGTCTGGCTGTTTGGAGAAAACTGACTTGTTTGATAAAGTGGGTCAGTCCTCCACTAAGCTGTGGGGAGAGAGTAGAACACAGTATAATAGCTAATAGTATCAGTGTTGAGCAAAAGGTGTCAGTTTTACTGAGTCTAATGGGGACTAAAAACCTATATCCCGCTACATAGCCTGACAGCTCCTGTTGAACCAGCAGCTTCATTTTCTGAGATTGTGGAAATTCTCCAAAATCACCTCTCGCCAAACCAACAGGCGATTGCAGAGTATTTCTGATTTTATAAATTAAATCAAAAAGAAAATGAAACAATTCCTAAATATGTGGTTGATTTAAGGATATTAACAGAGTATGACCAGTTTGGAGAGAGTTCAAATCATAGAATCATAGAATATCAGGGTTGGAAGAGACCTCAGGAGGTCATCTAGTCCAACCCCCTGCTCAAAGCAGAACCAACACCAACTAAATCAAGCTGGGCCTTAAAAACCTCTAAGGATGGAGATTCCTCCACCTCCCTAGGTAACACATTCCAGTGCTTCACCACCCTCCTAGTGAAATACTGTTTCCCTAATAGCCAACCTAGACCTCCCCCACTGCAACTTGAGGCTATTGCTCCTTGTTCCATCATCTGCCATCACTGAGAACAGCCGAGCCCCATCCTGTTTGGAACCCCCCTTCAGGTAGTTGAAGGCTGATATCAAATCCTCCCTCACTCCTCTCTTCTGCAGACTAAACAAGCCCAGTTCCCTCAGCCTCTCCTCATAAGTCATGTGCCCCAGCTCCCTGACCAGTTTTGTTGCTCTCTGCTGGACTCTCTCTAATTTGTCCACATCCTTTCTGTAGTTGGGGGGCCCAAAACTGGATGCAACACTCCAGATGTGGCCTCACCAGCGCCGAATAGATGGGAATAATCACTTCCCTTGATCAGCTGACAATGCTCCTACTAATGCAGCCCAATATGCCTTTAGCCTTCTTGCAACAAGGGCACCCTGCTGACTCACATCCAGCTTCTCATCAACTGTAAGCCCAGTGCACTCCCTCCCTTTGCTGCAGAACTGCTTTTTAGCCAGTCGGTCCACAGCCTGTAGCAGTGCATGGGATTCTTCCTTCCTAAGTGCACTTGTCCATGTTGAGATGATGACATTATAGTGACATTAATGACATTATAATATTATAAGCAAAATGAAGGAATCCAAAACCAGTTATTGACTGAGGCTGATTGGACCTGTAACATGCACTAGAACTTGCTGTGTCAGTGGAAACCATTACTGAAGATTCCATGGAGCTGCAATCACATCACATGATCTGACCAATAAACAAACTGGCAGCCAAGCGGAAAGCACAACATGGTCAGTACTAACACAAAAACTGGGTGCTTTCATTTGTAAATCAGTCTCTCAGTGCAACTGACTCTTGATTTAAGGACAAAACCTGTAGAAACTGCAACAAAATGAGGCTCACAGAGTAAATATCAAGGTCTGTGAACAATGCACAATAACTACAGCAAGAAGGGCAATACCAGAGGATTTCAGATGCATTAGCATGCAGATGACAACATGGTGTCTCCTGAGAATGTTATAACATCTCTACAAAATTTAGTTTACAAGATAATAAATGACTAGATATTAAAGGGTATTCCTGGCACTCAGTGTTAGTTGGATGATATACTGGTTATGGGAACTGGTGATAAAGAACACCATCGACACCTCCCAGTGTACCTGTGAGGTTGTCTGAGCATGGGCTTAGAGCAGGGGTGGGCAAACTACGGCCCACGGGCTGGATCTGGCAAGTCAGGCCCTTGGATCTGGCCCACTGGATTGCCCCCTGTGGTACCGCAGGCCCCGCGCCGCTCTCAGAAGCAGCTGGCACCATGTCCCTGGGGCCCCGGGGAAGGTGGGGCAGAGGGCTCCGTGTGCTGCCCTCGCCTCCAAGCACCACCCCCTGCAGCTCCCATTGGCCGGGAATGGGGAAGCACGGCCAATAGGCGCTTCGGGAGAGGTACCTGGAGGAGTGGCAAGGGCAGCGTATGTGGAGCTATGTGCTCCCTCCCCAGGGGCCGTGCAGAGACATGGTAAGTGGCGCCGGGCTGGAGCCTGAACCCCTCCTGCACCCCGCCCCCCAACTCCCTACTCTAAGTCCCCTGCCTGCACCTCGCACCCCTCCTGCAGCCCAACCCCCTGTCCTGAGCTCCCTGCTGCTCCCCGCAGCCCTGTGCACCGCTGCCCTGAGTCCCCCGCTGCACCCTGCACCCCCATGCACCCCAACCAACTGCCCTGAGCCCCCTGCTGCACGCTGCACCCCTCCTGCACCCCAACACTCTGCCCTGAGCCTCCTGCTGCAACCTGCAACCGAACTACCTGCCCTGAGCCCCCTGTTGCACCTCTCACCCCTCCTGCACCCCAACCCTCTGCCCTGAGCTCCCTCCCTCAGTCCGCACCACTCTGCACCCCTGCCCTGAGACCCTCCTGCACTCCGCACCCCTCCTGCACCCCAACCCCCTTCCCTGAGCCCCCTCATACATCCCACAGCCCTCTTCTGCCCCAATCCCCTGCCCTGAGCCCATTCTTGCACCCCGCACCCCCTCCCATGCCCCGCACTCCCTCCCGCACCCCAACTCCCTGCCCCAGCCCTCCATACAATTTCCCCTCCCAGATGTGGCCCTCAAACGAAAAAGTTTGCCAACCCCTGGCTTAGAGCAAACAAGGAGAAATATGATATTTATAGAATCAGGTGCGTACTGCAGGCCCGCCATTGATATAGATGGCTTGTGTTAATCACAGTACACAGTTGAAGCTGTCCTTATGGCACCTCAACCACAAAATGTGTCATAATTATGTCCCTTTGTGGGGGATGATCAGTTATGACTGTCACAGTTCAGGACAACTGCACCTATATTCCCCCTCGGTGATCCAGCAAGGACACGCAATCTCAGACTTCCGGCTCCCCAGTCATCACTACACTTGGAAAGAATCCCACATGTCTCTGTCTTTTCTCACCAGGTTATTCCCAGGCTGCACAGTTCTCTGCCTTCACTGTGTATTTCCCAGCACAGACAGATTGGCCAAGGACACCTGCTTGCTTTCTCTTCTGAGACAGTTATCAGGTGTAATTGCTACAGTTATAAGGTATCACACCATTGTATGAAAGCCTACTTTATTTTAAGATAAAAAGCATATTTAAACAATAAAATAACTTACACATGTGCTAATGAGCTTATCAGCGATCACCCCCAACTCCAACATGGAATCTGGCAGAAGCTGTCCTTCAAGCCCCCATCTAAGGAAATTCCTTTTTTGTCATACATGGATTACAGCTTCAGCCCCGAATAAGTGTTCAGTCTTATGTGGCCGCATTAGGCCAAGTCCTTCCAATCCTTCCTTAAGGACTGGGGCCCTCAGTGGACCAGAGGTCCTGTCCATGTGCAGGAACAGGAAGAAAGCCCTGAGTCAGTCTAAACAGGTTATTTATCCAAAAATCCTTCCTTTGTCTCTAGGTACCTGCAGAATCCAGTTTGAACTAGTCTATGCATACCTCCCCAGAGGGGTGGCTTCAAAGGCTGGCATCAGAACGGAAAATTTGTATTTCCAGAACCCCAAGGGATTTCCTAAGAAATCCACTTCACATGCTCTGTTCCAAAAAGTCCTTTGAAGTTCCAAGGAATCCCAGAATAGTGCACAAATATTTTCATAGTTACTGCAATGAACTGCAGAGATATAAATCTTAATTCAGTAACATTGACAATAGTTCAATAAAGTTCATTCCGGGTGTTACAGGAAATTGTCAGCCTGTCACAATTACCGTAGGTTCTTGACTAACACAGTGTCACAGCCTCCATGTGAACTGTTGGACAGGAATGGTGTTGGCCCACACACTGCATGGGATGGGACCAAGAAGTTTGTATCATCTGAAAGGGTCCTTACACCCAAAAATGCATCTTTGCCTATAAAGTCAGTTTATGACACTTCCCCTTATGGAGTGGAGCAGTGATTTCACATGTGCTGGAAGACTAGAATGAAAGGCCCATTGCCTTTTCTTCTAGATCTCTCACCTCTGTAGAAGGTAAATATTCTCAAACTGATAGAGAAGCTGTGAATTTACTCAGGGTAGGCCTTTGTGAGCCAGGGCAGTAGGGGATAGGCTGGATTACCCAAAATAACAGTGACACAGCCACCCCTTTAAGCTTTCATGGGCTACAGCCCACTTCATCAGATGCATAGAATGGAACATATAGTAAGAAGATATATATACAGAGAACATGAAAAGGTGGGAGTTGCCATACCAACTCTAAGAGGCTAATTAATTAAGATGAGCTATTATCGGCAGAAGGGGAAAAAAACTTTTGTAGTGATAATCAAGATAGCCCATTTCGGACAGTTGACAAGAAGGTGTGAGGATACTTAACATGGGGAAATAACTCATCTTAATTAATTAGCCTCTTAGAGTTGGTATGGCAACTTCCACCTTTTCATGTTCTCTGTATATCTATCTTCTGACTATATGTTCCATTCTATACATCTGATAAAGTGGGCTGTAGCCCACGAAAGCTTATGCTCAAATAAATTTGTTAGTTTCTAAGATGCCACAAGTACTCCTGTTGTTTTTGCGGATACAGACTAACATGGCTGCTACTCTGAAACCAGCCACCCCTTTGACATCCATATCATTGGGTGGGAATAAAATCCCATTTTATCCAAACTGGAAAACACTGCATCTCCAGAGTATCCTGACACTATGTACTCTGCCAGTGCATCCCACATTGGTGCCCAGGGCCATCCTTACCCATACGCAAAGTATGCAGCTGTGGCAGGCACCAGGAAATTTGGGGCACCAAATTTCCTGGTGCCCTGTGCAGCTTTGTGCTGTGCCAGCCCCTGCTCTGCCTCTTCCCCAGGGCCACCGCCCCTGCTCCGCCCCACCCCACCTCTTCCTGCCCCCGCCCTAACCCCTTCCCCACCCCAGCCCCCGCTGGTGAGTGCTGGGGGCTGGTTCCCCCCATCGCCCAAGCCAGCCCCCCCCACAGAGGCCTGGGGCCCCACACACACCCCATGGGGGGGCTGCGTAGGGCCCCAGAATAACTAGGGATGACCCTGTTGTTGCCCATGAACCTCTCTCTGTGGTCAGCCAATCCCTGCAAACTGAGCTAATAGTGACCTTTCTGGTTTACATATTCATGTGCACCTTGGGCTGGTGGGGGTGGGGAGACGGGCAGGGGAGACAATGTTTGATAAGCCCAATATAATAATTCAGGAAGACTATTTGCTCAAATCCAACTATTATTTGGGGGGACATTAACAAACTTCACCACCAATGGGTGAACCACACCAATAAGTGCCTTGCAAATGTCCATCATCACAGTACCAACAGCTGACTTGGTAACACCAAACTGATCAGCCACGGATCTGTAGCAGTTTGTAACAGCCATTTTCCAGATGGCAACAGCAACTGCTTCTGCACAGGAATGACCTCCCTCACCTGCGTGTCCGAATGCTGGAAGGTTGGAGGAGCTTCTCACACAGCTGAATGGGAGTGTCCTTCCTCATGGAGAAGTCTTGGACTCACTGCTGAGCAATTTGGGTCTGCATGACGATGTGGTCCCACCACTCTCAGCTAGTGACCCTGCTCCAGAGCCACTGGTTAGCACAGACAGAATCCACAGCTATTAAACTATTCCATGTCCATATTCAATCTGCACCATCTCCTTAGCAGGGCATGCAGTCACCTTCTTTGGGCAACAAGACGCTGCCACAATGCACTTTGTAGTATCTCATGCCCATAACTGCTGGTTATTGCCAAATGCCATGAATGCAAACAACTGGAACAGGTCATCCAGAGTAGGACCCCTGTCTTTTCACCAGTTGCAATGGATACCACATCCAGGAATCATTTTTTTCCCCCTCAGTCAGTGGGCTCAGAGCATATCCCTACAAGGGCCTGAGAAGAACAGACAAGTTCTCCCACAATATGCTGTGAACAAATTCATGGAGTGGCACAACTTGGGGCAGCACTAAGAGCCCTGGGATGTGCCCCCACAAGTCCTAATGACTCACAAGGGTGAGTACAGCACTGCTGTGGATGCAGCAATGCAGCAGTACATCAAGTGCATTACAGAGCGACGGGATGGATCACTTGATTATTACCTGTTCTGTTTATTCCCTCCGGGGGACCTGGCATTGGCCACTGTCAGAGGACAGGATACTGGGCTAGATGGACCTTTGGTCAGACCCAGTATGGCTGTTCTTAGCTATTTTGGTGCATTTAGTGGGGGACCACAAGGCCAGTAAATGTGCAGCAGGCTAACACACTGTAGACTTACATGCCAGTTTGCTGTGCATTAACTCCAATAGTAAAGCTCTAAGAGACCAGAGCAGGAATCAATTACATCAGTTAAAGCCGGGCAGGAGGCCCGATGGCAGAGATTCATCACCCTGGAAGCATGGCAGACTGCACAGTGAGACAAAAACGAAATTAGCTGAAACCTGAAGGAAAATACTGTTATAACTATCAGCCCCCTTTAGCTTTGGGCAGCTGCTTGTTTTGTGTGTAAACAGGCAGAAAAAAATATTTACAAAGGGGCACACTCCATAGCCTGCAAAGTTCTGAATGGGTTTGTCTAGAATGGAGGGATAGCGTCATGTCCAAAAATGTAGCTGATTTTAGCTGGGATGGTATTAAACAATTTGTCCTAAATGTGCCCAAGGACAGTCACGTTTATCAGTGGGTCAAGGGAGATATCCACAACCAGCTCGCATTATTGTAAACATGACTCTTCTTGCTCCCAATACGTCTGTTAGTCTTAAAGGTGCCATAGGACCCTCTGTTGCTTTTTACAGATTCAGACTAACACGGCTACCCCTCTGATACATGACTCTTCTTGTCCACCCTAAAGGCAAAAATCCTGTTTAACATTATGTCAGTTAAAATGTGAGTTGACATATTTTGTAACGTGTTCGCATGTGAAAAAGACCCAAAATGAGGAATAAAAAATAATAATTCTGCCAGGGCACTGACGATGCTGTGGGGTTTGTCTCTTTAATGTGACTAGCTCTCTGTAATCTCAGTTTCACAATTCTTGATTCCCCATTTTACGGGGAGCTGGTAGGGAGTCCTATGTTTGGATTGCCTAATTTTATAAAAGATGCTTGCAAATTTTTTAGAAGCACTCACACCTCCACTATTTACAGCAGATATTAGAAATTCAGCATGGGGAGCCCTTGAGTTAGAGAAATGCCTTTTAAGTCTCCCAGGAAATTCTGCTCTCTCACCACCACACCCCACTCACAGTGGCTGTTCTTGGTCAGTGAGGACCCAGGAATCAGAGGTGCGTCTGTGTGAGTTCACCTCTGTGTGAGTTCACCGTCCACCCAGAGAAGAAGGCACCTGGCTTGCTCCATCATCTGAGCACTTGCTCTGGCTGGCCCCCCAGCCAGTTGCTGTTCCTCACCCCTGGGCTGTTCCCACCAGTCAACTTCTGCTGCCTCTCTGGATGTCAGTCTCTTAGTGATTTTCAGCACATACCAGGCTGGGCAGAAACCCTACCCCACTGCAAATGATTTCAGTTTTTATTGAGTACTTAAAATAACAAAACTTTCCTAATGTAGCCTATTTAGTTCTATCTTTGAACAGTACGAAGGAACAGGTGAAACCAGACCAGGGACCCTGAAGCATAGGGACAAGTATCTACACCTTCTGGCTAAGCTCAGGATCCCAATCTCCCCCACCACCTTTCTTGCTTTCAGAGGAGTTTGGCATTCTAACCCCTGGCTTAATTATGTCCTTTCATCTGAGGGTGACCCCCCTCATTCAGGACAGGTTAAGTACAGTTCTGCTGCCCTTTATTCATACAATAAAGACAACAACATTGGTAACAGCATTTCACTACCCCTGCATTCAGTACTAAAGTGATTTGTAACCCAACACCAGCCATAGTTGATCACTTTGAGTAACACCCCTCTATCTCTCCATACCTAGGCAGAGTAGGTGTGTTCATGTAAATACAGTTTGCTCAGGAAGTCTCTCCCCCTCCCAGCTAGCTGTCAGGGGAGAGTTCATTCAGACCCTGCTTACATTGAAATTATGGTCTTAAGAACATCTTCCCAAGCAGGCTGGCTAAACCTACTGAGGAGGGCTTCAAACTAGGTTCACCGGGGGAAGGAGACCAAAGCCCTGAGGAAAGTAGGGAAATGGGATACCGGGAGGAAGCACGAGCAGGAGAGTGCAGGAGGGGAGGACTCCTGTCTCAGACTGAGAAAGCTGGAAAATCAGCGAGTTATCTTAAGTGTCTATACACAAATGCAAGAAGCCTGTGAAACAAGCAGGGAGAACTAGAAGTCCTGGCACAGTCAAGGATCTATGATGTGATTGGAATAACAGAGACTTGGTGGGATAACTCACATGACTGGACTACTGTCATGGATGGATATAAACTGTTCAGGAAGGACAGGCAGGGCAGAAAAGGTGGGGGAGTTGCACTGTATGTAAGAGAGGAGTATGACTGCTCAGAGCTCCGGTATGAAACTGCAGAAAAACCTGAGAGTCTCTGGATTAAGTTTAGAAGTATGAGCAACAAGGGTGATGTCATGGTGGGAGTCTGCTATAGACCACCAGACCAGGGGGATGAGGTGGACGAGGCTTTCTTCCGGCAACTAGCAGAAGTTACTAGATCACAGGCCCTGGTTCTCATGGGAGACTTTAATCACCCTAACATCTGCTGGGAGAGCAATACAGAGGTGCACAGACAATCCAGGAAGCATTTGGAAAGAGCAGGGGACAATTTCCTGGTGCAAGTGCTGGAGGAACCAACTAGGGGCAGAGCTCTTCTAGACCTGCTACTCACAAACAGGGAAGAATTAGTAGGGGAAGCAAAAGTGGATGGGAACCTGGGAGGCAGTGACCATGAGATGGTCAAGTTCAGGATCCTGACATAAGGAAGAAAGGAGAGCAGCAGAATACGGACTCTGGACTTCAGAAAAGCAGACTTTGACTCCCTCGGGGAACTGATGGGCAGGATCCCCTGGAGAATAACATTAGGGGGAAAGGAGTCCAGGAGTGCTGGCTGTATTTTAAAGAATCCTTATTGAGGTTGCAGGAACAAACCATCCCGAAGTGGAAGATTGGACAAATGACCAGGGAGGAGTATAAAAATATTGCTCAGGCATGCAGCAGTGAAATCAGGAAGGCCAAATCACACTTGGAGTTGCAGCTAGCAAGAGATGTTAAGAGTAACAAGAAGGGATTCTTCAGGTATGTTAGCAACAAGAAGAAAGTCAAGGAAAGTGGGGGCCCCTTACTGAATGAAGGAGGCAACCTAGTGACAGAGGATGTGGAAAAAGCTAAATGTACTCAATGATTTTTTTGCCTCTGTCTTCACAAAGAAGGTCAGCTCCCAGACTGCTGCACTGGGCAGCACAGTATGAGGGGAAGGTGACCAGCCCTCTGTGGAGAAAGAAGTCGTTCGGGACTATTTAGAAAAACTGGACGAGCACAAGTCCATGGGGCCAGATGCGCTGCATCCGAGGGTGCTAAAGGAGTTGGCGGATATGATTGCAGAGCCATTGGCCATTATCTCTGAAAACTCATGGCGATCGGGGGAGGTCCCAGATGACTGGAAAAAGGCTAAGGTAGTGCCCATCTTTAAAAAAGGAAGCCCGCCCACTGCTAAAGGATCCCCCCCAGCCTAAGGGGGGGTCCACAGGACCTGGAGACCAAAAAATTATGGGGGACAACTAATAAAAGAACAGGGACAGGAGTGAGGGCAAAGGGTCAAACGAAGCGAACCAGATGGGGACACCGAGCAGAGAACCCCGGACAGGGCCCACTGCTCCTCGAAGGCGTCAAGGAAGCCAGTGGACGCCGCCCAGAGGAACTCTGCCCGGATACATGAAAGAACGGAGGACCTGAAATACGCCCCACAGTCACAGGAAACTCCATCGGCCAACCTCCTTACTCTGGTTTTATAGATGGCCAGTTTCGCTAGGGCCAGAAGGAGGTTGACCAGGGGGTCCCGCGACTTTGTGGGGTGACGGATAGGGAGTGCATAAATAAAAAGGTGAGGAGAAAACTGCAACCAAAATCTTAACAAAATATCCGTGAGGAGCCGGAATAGGGGCTGCAGCCTGGCGCACTCCAGGTAAACATGCGCCAGGGTCTCCCTCACGCCGCAAAAGGGGCAGGTGTCTGGGATAGGGGTAAACCCCACCAAGTACACGCACGTGCTCACGGCTCCATGAAGGAGCCACCAACTGATGTCCCCGGTGGGCTTCGGGATCAGAGCAGAATAAAGGCTGGCCCACTGGGGCTCCTCACCCTCCAGAGGTGGCAGAAGGTCCCGCCGCTTCGTATCGGGGCGGGACGCGAGGGGGAGGACATGAAGAACGTGGAGCACGAGCGTGTATAGATGTTTCCTTGGCGCGGTCCGGAACAGAACCGGCTGCAGATGGTGCAGCCGGCTCATGGCAAATGGACGGGGCCGGTTGGGTCCACGGGGCAGGGGCCCGATGAAAAAGTCTGGAGGGCTCGGAGTGGAGGGTGGGCGGGGCATGCCTTCTCGCAGGACCCGGTCGAGATAGTCCCGAGCAGCGGGCAGCAAAGCGGACCTCACCTCCTGAAGTACGCGCCGGGGAGTACGAGGTCTGGATAGCCCCATGCGCTGAGCGAGCGTCAGGGGATCCAGCCAGTCTCCCCGGTTGTAGTCCAGGAGGTCTCCGACTTTGGTGATTTCTGCTAGGACCAACCTCTGGCGCACCATGGGGGACTCTGCCACCTGCACACAAAGCTGGGGGTTGTGTAGCAGGGGCTCCGCGAGGAGATCTGCCCCCACGGTGGCCGCCACAGACCTGGTCACTGAAAACAGTTTCCAGATCCAGAGGAGGTCCTGGTAGAAGACCGGCAGCTCGGAGAGGCCTCGCGGAAGACCTCTCGGATGGAGTCAAAGGAGCTGCCGGTCATATCGGAGCCCTCGGAAGTGGCGCAGGAAGGCGTGCGCCAATACGCTCCATGCCGGACTACCTGCACCATAAAGGAGCCTCTGCAGGGCCTGGAGGCGGAAGACATGGACCTGAGCGTGCAGACACTTCAGGCCCTGCCCTCCCACCTCCAGGGGTAGATGGAGAACCCCTGCAGAGACCCAGTGCAGTCCTGACCAAAAGAACTCCAGAATCAACGTCCGGAGGGTGGTCTGGAAGCCCGGGGCCGGGACCAGGGTGTTGAGACGGTACCAGAGCATGGACAGGACTAGTTGATTGAGCACCAGTGCTCTCCCTCGAAGGGAGAGACACCGGAGCAGTCCTGTCCATTTCCGGAGCCGCTCCGACACTCTGCCCTCTAAACCTAGCCAGTTCTCCAGCGGAGACGGATGCGTGGCAGAAAGGTAAACGCCGAGATAGAGCAGCGGACCCGCGCTCCACCGGATGGCCTGAAGCACGGGTGGGAGGGAGCTTGCTTGTCACCCGTCCCCGACCACCAGGCCAGAGCTCTTGACCCAGTTGACCTGGGCGGAGGAGGCCGCTGAATAGATGGTCTGGCAAGCCTCCACCCGCACCAAGTCACCCGGGTCCTGGACAACGAGGAGCACGTCGTCGGCGTACGCCGAGAGGACCAGCCGCAGCTCCGGCTCCCGCAGCACCAACCCTGCCAACCTCCTACGGAGGAGACAGAGGAAGAGCTCGATCGCCAGAGCATACAGCTGGCCCGAGAGGGGGCACCCTTGACGTACTCCTTGCCCAAAGCTGACCGGTTTGGTCAGGGTCCAGTTGAGCCTGACCAAACACTCTGCGGAGGCATACAGCACCTGGAGAAAACCCACAAACTGGGGCCCGAAGCCAAACGCTCGCAGAGTGCCCAGGAGATACCCGTGGTCCACCCTGTCGAATGCCTTCTCCTGATCCAGGGACAGGAGGGCGAACGACAGACCATCCCTACACCCGAGTTCCAAGAGGTCCCGGACCAGATACAAGTTGTCGAAGATGTTGCGGCCTGGGACGGTGTAGGTCTGGTCTGGGTGGATCACGTCCACCAGCACGGACCCTAGCCGCAGCGAGATGGCCTTTGCTACGATTTTATAGTCCGTGCTGAGGAGCGAGATGGGACGCCAATTCCGTAAATCGCGGAGGTCCCCCTTCTTTGGCAATAAGATGAGCACAGCTCGCCTGCACAAAAGAGGGAGGACCCCGCCCTGCAAGGACTCGGCCCAGACGGTGACAAGATCCGGGCCGAGGACGTCCCAAAACACGTGGTAGAACTCCACGGTCAGCCTGTCCATGCCCGGAGATTTATTGGTGGGCATGCGGCGGAGGGCTTCCGAGAACTCGGCCAGAGTGAGAGGCAGCTCCAGCCGGTCTCGGTTGTCCACGCTGACCATCGGGAGTTCATCCTAGAGCATTCTGCAAGTGTTAGGATCGGTCGGATCCGGGGAGAAAAGACCTGCGTAGAAGGCCCTGGTTCTCCCACACATTTCCGCCGGATCCGTGAGGGAGGTGCCATCCTCTGCTAGAAGGCAGGTGATGTGCTTCTTGGCCCCCTCTTTTTCTCCAGGGCATAGAAGAAGCGGGAGCCACAATCCATCTCCCGAAGGAGGCGGATGCAGGATCGAACAAAGGCACCTCGGGCCCAATGGTCCTCGAGGGTCCGCAGCTCTTCCCGCTTCTCCCGGCACGCTCCGCAGAGGGATGGATCACCGGGGCTGGCAGCCAGACGCCTCTCCAGCTCTAAGATCTCCCGTTCCAACTGCCCTATCACTGCATCCCTCCGTCGGCTGGCGCCCCGGGTGTAGTCACGGCAGAAGAGCCGGGCGCGCACCTTCCCCAGGTCCCACCACTGCCGCGCCGAGGGAAAGGCACGCCGCTGCCCTCACCAGGCCAGCCAGAACTCCCGGAAGGATGCCACGAAGCCCACATCCTCCAACAAGATATTATTAAAGTGCCAATAGGCCAGCCCTGGCCTCTCCACGCAGAGAGAGGCTGTCACGGTGACTAGATGGTGATCTGAAAAAGGGGCCGGCCGGACGCTGGAGGAGTGGGCCCGGGAAAGATGGAAGCGTGACATATAGATGCGGTCCAACCGGGAGTGGTACGACCGATGGACCTCCACCCGGACAAAAGTGAATGTCGAAACGTCATCCGGGTGGTGGTCGCGCCAGACGTCCACCAGGGAGTGATGTTCGACGATCTCCCAGAGGACATCCGTGGCGGCCTGGTGCTGCTCGGTCCCTGAGCGGTCCCGTTCCTCAAGGGTGGCATTAAAGTCCCCGCCCAGGACCAGGCACTCGCGAGGATCCAAGGTGCCGAGGAAGGCGGACGCCTGCTGATAAAAACACAACCTCTCCGGGCCCAATGTCGGGGCATAAACGTTGACGAGATTAACCACAAGCCCCTCCATGCGGACCCGGAGGTGCAGCAGGTGGCCCGGCACAGCCTCGGCGACCCCCAGCACCTTGGGCCGTAGGTCGGGGGAGAACAGGGTCGCCACTCCAGCCGTACAAACTGTGAGATGGCTAAAATAGACCCTGTCCCCCCACTCCAGCCGCCAGCTAGCTTCAGCGGCCGGATCCGTATGGGTCTCCTGCAGGAAAATCACAGAGTACCCCCACCCCCGAAGGAAGGAGAGCACCTGGCTCCTGCGGAGACCCATCCTACAGCCCCGGGTGTTTAATGTTGCGAAGATGATCGGTGCCATGAGGAGGGCTGGGGGGGATCCTCGCTAGCAGAGACACCCACGGCCTCCTTCGGGCCGCGCAACAATCCGTGACCTACCCCATAAGCGATTTAGGAGTCACGGAAGAGGCGGACCGGTTGGTAGGCCGCGGCAGCCTGCCTCCCGGTCCTCTTACCCTCCCCCATGAGGGCCCTCGCGGCCCGAAGGATCTGATGGAAATCCCCCCATTGCTGGAGTGCAAGCTGTATCTTGTTGCGGGAGCCACGGACGTCCTCAAGGAACTCCCGTAGCTCCTCTCTCAGCATATGGGGGGGTGGGGTCACTGATCTATGGCTTTCCCCCAGTGGGGCCCGTCACAGCCCCGTGGCCCACCGAGACGGGCAAGCAGGGGGCAGACCCTCGATGTGGCGTCCGATGGGCCGACGCCACATGGCCTGCCTCAGATCCTGGCTCAATGGGGGGCGGCGGAGGGAAAATAGCAGCCCCTGGTGGGTCGGGACAGGGAAAAACAAAGGCCGCTCCTCGGGGGTCATCCTCTGGGATATAGAAGGAGACAGCCCCAGGGGCGGCAAAAGCATCACGGGAAGTGGAGGGGACAGGGCCGGGGTCGGTGTCAGGGGTAGGGCTAGAATCAGGAATAGGGACAGGGGAAGGGGCAATATTGGGATCGGGGGTCCCAGCAGCCAGGCCACTGGGTGGGGAGGGGGTAACACCCCGCAAATGGGCTCAGGGATTTGTGGGGAGGGAGGTGGGCCCTCAGCGATGCCAGACTCGTGCTCCAAGGCAGATGGTAAGGCCACGGCATCCATAGGTGGAGAATCAACGATGGGGCCCCCACCCGGAAAGGAGGTCGGCTGTCCCTCAGCCATGAGGGAGTCCCCTGGCGACTCGGGTCCCGGTTGCATGGCACTGGCCGTCGCCTCAAGAGGTTCGGCGGACGCTAGCGAGGTGCCATCTGCAGCTGGGATGGTGGAAGAGTCCAGGGGCTCCTCGGAGGCGGGAGCGGAAGCAGTGGGTAAGGGGACAGAAGATGGGGAAAGGGGGGCCGAGGCGAGGTCGCTCAGATCGAGGCCCGCTGGCAGAGGGTCGTCCTCCCCCTGGGTAACTGGGGTCAGACCCAGGGCCTCGATCTCCTCATAAATGGAGGGGAGATCGCTGTCCATCACCCCAGGGCTCTCCCCGCCTGCACCCGAAGTGACGCTCGCCTTGGTGCATGCAGGGGCTTCAGATTGTAAGGGGGCGAGAGGGGCTCCATCAGGGGCTTCCATGGGAAGGTACTCCGGAGGAGGGGTAGTGCTATCCTCCGATGCTGCCACGTCTTCCCTAGCCGGTAATGGTGGACAAAACCCACCCGGGGGCAAAGCAGAAGGCTCAGCATCGGTGCCCCCCTTCCTGGTCTTCCGGGGGGCTACCGCATCAGATGGAAGGAGCGGAGCTCGAGCCTTCCGCTTGCCCCGCTTCCCCTGCGCTAAGGACCAGCCCTCCATGGCATCATCCGGGGGCTGGATAACAGGGGTCAGGTCAGGGAGCAAGGGCAAAGGCTTAGGGACTCAGGGAGGCAATGGTGGGCAGCATGTAGGAGGGAGGATTCTCTCTGGGGCATGCTCTCTTCTATGCCCGGCAATATCCCTACCTCACCCTTCTCCACAGGCCCCGCCAGATCGCAGGCGGCAGAGGCGGGGCCCACTCGCTCATCTAGGCGCACTGGGGGAGATACCCCTTGGGCCCGAGCGGGAGCGTTGGTGGGCCGGAAAGGAGGAGGGGCGGCTTCGGGCGCTGGGCAGCTAGGGGCACCGGCGATGACGGGGCCGGCGCCCTGCTGGGGTTCGGGGGTCTCTGATGTCCCTCCGTGCCGGGCCAAGGGGCAGTCCCTCCGGACGTGTCCCATCGCCCGGCAGAGGTAGCACCGGGCCTCCCCCGTTGAATAATGCACCCGGTAGCGGGGCCCCTGGTAGGGGACCAAGAAGGACCCCTCGAGCGCCTCACCGTCACGTGCCGCCGGCGGCAGTTGTAACTGTACCTGCCGGCGGAACAAGAGGACGTGACGGAGGGCGGGGTCTTTGCAGCCCAATGGGAGAGGGCTGACCACAGAGATCGGCCTCCCCAGGGTAGAGAGGGCGGGTAACAGGGCGGCATTTGGAAGGAAGGGAGGGACAGAAGTCAGGACCAATCGGGCGCCCAGGTCTTCTAGCGGTTCCAGGGGGACGTACACACCCCCCACCGCCAGGCCCTTCTCCACTGCCTCCTGGGCGGCGGCCTCCGATGCTAGGAAGAAGACGACCTTGCCGTACATCTTGGAGGCCGCCACAATGGCCGTGGGCTCCACCACTCTCACCAACGCCCGCACGTAGGTCTCCACGTGGGGCGAGGCGGGTACCAGGAGGCAACGGACGCCGTGCTTCCTGGACAAGGTGGGGAAGGGGCCCCGTCCGCTATAGATGGTAGCAGAGGTGGTGGATGGGGGAGATGACGTAGCGGCAGGCGGGGGGGCCGCCGCCACCTGGGCGTATGCCCTGGGAGCTGGGGGTGGGACACCTATAGAGCTGGTGGAGGGAACAATAGGGAGGGACGCTGCGGCCTGTTGCAGGGCCGCGGCAGTGGGGGCACCCCCTGCCATGGAGGGCCTGGCTTTTTTAGCGGGGCCTTTACCCTTCTTCGTGTCCTGGCCCTTCCTGCCGGCTGGGGGGACTCCCCCAGAGTCAGAGGGGGCGAGGGACGTGGCAGCAGCGGAGGTCACCTCGTTACCCACCGCTGCCGGCGCTCCAGCAGGGGTGGTAGTAGGTGGCTCAGCAGCGGCGGTTGAGGTAGAGGCTAGGGGGGATGATGGTGGGGAGGGTAGAGGAGGGTAGCAGGGTCTGCCCGAGGGGTCTCACTCTCCTCGTCCCCTACCATAATGAGGACGGGGGGAGAGCAAACACTGGAGAGGGGGTAGGGAAAGGGGAAGCAGGTTGACCACTCCTCCCCGCTAGGCTGTAGGCAGGGGAGGAGGGCGCCAAAAAAGGGGGGGGTGGATGGGGGGCTATCAAGGGCTAGGGGTCAGTCACTGACTCAGGGAAGATTTCCGGCTCCTCTTGTTGCACCAAGGAAGGGAGGAGATAACAGCATTGGGGGGGTGCAGTGAGATAGAATCAAACTAAAACGGGGAGGGGCACAAGCGCATAGGAGGGGACATGGGCGCACGAGGGGAGGGGCTAATCAGGGCGAGGGGACCGCAGGGGGAAGGGAGCAACCAGGCGGGAAATGGGGCAGAGGAACCACGGGGCTAGCTTCGGAGGCTGGGGTGGGTCAAACAAAGGCTGCAGAGGGAAAGGGCGGGGCAGGCAAACAAACTGGAGCTAGCGAGGGGCTGGGGCAAGGGGGAAGGGCAAAAGGCAGCAAGGGGCAAATGGGTAGGCAGCAGGGGCAAAGCTGGGGGCTTGTTGCAGGGGGGAAAGGGTCAGTCAAAAATGGGGGGGTACGTGCACCCACGTGCGCTTGCAACAAAAAGAGAATCCTTGGAAGCTGGCTGCTGTATCAGGCCCAATGGTGGCAACAGGGCGTAGCAAGCCTAGGTGAGCAGCTGAAATCCCAGAGGCAGGAGCTTGAGGTATGTGGTAAGTAGCCAGTGGGGGTGGTGGAGGGGGCAACGATGATGGTGGTGGTGGGGGTCGGGGGGGACACAGACAGACCAGGGGGCAGGCTCCACGCCACACCCCTGTGTCCCACAAACACAGTCTAGACCCCCACCACAAGAGCACAGTTCAAAAGTTACTCAGTCCATGAGAACCCCCTCCACGGTGGTCTGTTCCTACGTGCTTCCCAGCTGGCAAATGGTCTTCTCCTTCTCCTCGGGGCTCCAGCAGCTCCCAGCAGCAAACACAGCAGCTTTAGGCAGCAGTCTGGTGGCCAGCAGGAAGGACCCCTCTCAGATGGTGGTCAATGGTGTCCTCAGCAGCAGGAGCAATAGCTGGCTCCCTCCCTCCTCTCCTCCGGGGAGTGGGCCAGCAGCCCCCCCAAGGGGCTGTAACTGGAGCAGCAGTAACCAAGGAGGGCGGGGGGTCTAGCAGCCAGCCAGCAAGCAGGTAGCAGAGATGCCGGGGGCGGGGGGCGGTTAGCCCAGCCAGGAGAGTAGCTGGAGCAGCAGCAACAGACAGCAGTTGTAGGGAAAACCCAGGGCCTAGAAGCAGGAGGAGCAGCTCTCAACCTCCCTCCCTCCAGGCCAGTGAGGTACAGGAGTCTGTTCAAAGGCAAACACACTGGCCACTGGCTGAACAGGTGTCTGTTCCCTGAGTGACCAGAGAAGGGGCTGCACTAGAATAATCAGGAACCTGCTAGAACCAGTTAAGGCAGGCAGGCTAATTAGGACACCTGGAGCCAATTAAGAAGAAGCTGCAAGAATCAATTAAGGCAAGCTAATCAGGGCACCTGGGCTTTAAAAAGGAGCTCACTTCAGTTTGTGGTGTGAGTGTGAGGAGCTGGGAACAAGAGGTGCAAGGAGCTGAGAGTGAGAGGGTGTGCTGCTGGAGGACTGAGGAGTACAAGCGTTATCAGACACCAGGAGGAAGGTCCTGTGGTGAGACTAAGGAAGGTGTTTGGAGGAGGCCATGGGGAAGTAGCCCAGAGAGTTGTAACTGTCATGCAGCTGTTACAGGAGGCAGTATAGACAGCTGCAGTCCACAGAACCCTGGGCTGGAACCCGGAGTAGAGGGCGGGCCTGGGTTTCCCCCCCAAACCTCCCAATTGACCTGGACTGTGGGTTCTCCCAGAGGGGAAGGTCTCTGGACTGGTTCCTCAACCCACATGGTGAATCTCTGAGGCAAGAAAATCCGCCAATAAGTGCAGGACCCGCCAAGATAGAGGGGGAACTTTGTCACAGTGGATAGAAAGCTGGCTAGATCGTCAGGCTCAACGGGTAGTGATCAATGACTCCATGTCTAGTTGGCAGCCGGTTTCAAGTGGAGTGCCCCAGGGGTCGGTCCTGGGGCCGGTTTTGTTCAATATCTTCATTAATGATCAGGAGGACGGCGTGGACTGCACTCTCAGCAAGTTTGCAGATGACACTAAACTGGGAGGAGTGCTAGATATGCTGGAGGGTAGGGACAGGATACAGAGGGACCTAGACAAATTAAAGGATTGGGCCAAAAGAAACCTGATGAGGTTCAACAAGGACAAGTGCAGAGTCCTGCACTTAGGACGGAAGAATCCCATGCACTGTTACAGACTAGGGACCGAATGGCTAGGAAGCAGTTCTGCAGAAAAGGACCTAGGGGTTACAGTGGACGAGAAGCTGGATATGAGTCAACAGTGTGCCCTTGTTGCCAAGAAGGCTAACGGCATTCTGGGCTGTATAAGTAGGGGCATTGCCAGCAGATTGAGGGATGTGATCGTTCCCCTCTATTCGACATTGGTGAGGCCTCATCTGGAGTACTGTGTCCAGTTTTGGGCCCCACACTACAAGAAGGATGTGGAAAAATTGGAAAGAGTCCAGCGGAGAGCAACAAAAATGATTAGGGGGCTGGAGCACATGAGTTATGAGGAGAGGCTGAGGGAACTTGGATTGTTTAGTCTGCAGAAGAGAAGAATGAGGGGGGATTTGATAGCTGCTTTCAACTACCTGAAAGGGGGTTCCAAAGAGGATGGATCTAGACTGTTCTCAGTGGTACCTGATGACAGAACAAGGCGTAATGGTCTCAAGTTGCAGTTGGGGAGGTTTAGGTTGGATATTAGGAAAAACTTTTTCACTCGGAGCGTGATGAAGCACTGGAATAGGTTACCTAGGGAGGTGGTGGAATCTCCTTCCTTAGAATTTTTTAAGGTCAGGCTTGACAAAGCCCTGGCTGGGATGATTTAGTTGGGAATTGGTCCTGCTTTGAGCAGGGGGTTGGACTAGATGACCTCCTGAGGTCCCTTCCAACCCTGATATTCTATGATTCTCTGATATTTATAACTTAGCCCTTTGCAAAAAAAATGGTTATTAATAATATTATGATTGCACCTCAACCATAACATTGAAATAGTGTTACCACTTATATTTAAAAAAAAAGGAAAAAATTGACTTTTGTGGCAACAAAATTTAAGAAAAAAGTAGTCACATGACACAGAACATATGACACAAGACAACATACATGACATACAGGACAAACTTACAATTAAAGAAGAATGGCACCAGAATTGTATTTATAAACTATACAAGATAAGGCATTAAGAACTAAGTTATTAAAGTAATGAGTTTTAGAAAACAGACAGGTAAACAAAAGAGTTAAAACATTTAAATAAGTGAGTTATTAACTTTTTCTTTAAAACTTTTGATAAGAATTGATAAAAATTCATATTAAGTTATCTGCCCACTTGGTTGTATTAATTTAGTTAAATTAAGGCAGTTTCCATCACTTCATATTACTTTTATTTTAAAAATACCATATATGGAACTAAAAAATATCCATGTTTCATATATTAATTAATGGCTAGAATTAGAAGAAGAGTTCACATGCGTCTGACGAAGTGGGTATTCACCCACGAAAGCTTAAGCTCCAATACTTCTGTTAGTCTACAAGGTGCCACAGGAGTCCTTGTCGCTTTTTACAGATCCAGACTAACACGGCTACCCCTCTGACACTTGACAACATTTCTATTGCTTGTCAACTATATCTTCAAGAAAGTTAGGAGTATTTCTGGCTGTTCCATACCTGAGAGGTTAACATAATTAATTTTACTGTACTTATTTTAACTAAAGTTTTTACCTGGTTTTCTCTTTGCTTGTTTGTTGTTGCTTTGTCTTTTTCTACTATGGAGATTTGCGTAATAAGTATAACTTTTAACTTTTAAAACAAAGGGAGGGCAGAAGTGAAGAGAGGTGTGTGTAGAGGAGAAAGCAACATTGACAGGGAGGGAGACCTGAGCCAAGAGATTAACTCTGTCAGATCATCTTTAGGTATAGACAGCAGCAGCCAGGTTAACAAACTGAGAGAGGATATAAAGGAAAACTTAAGCAGAATGTAAAAATATTTGAAAAAGGTTATATTGTTAGCTCTGAGTGAGGAGTGGGCCTTTGTGGGTTAAAGCAGTAGATTGGGAACCCGCACCCCTGGTGTTTATTTTCTCTCTGAGAGGAGAGTGGAAGTTGTTACCTGCTCTTGCAAAACCTCAGTTTGTTCCCTCAGTGTGTTTTGCTTTTGTCTCCATGCCAAATGGATTGCGGGAGTGCCCTTCCCTGCTGCAGTTAACCATTTCTGAGCAACTCCATGAGTTAATGCATCAATTCTGGGTATTAACCTGCTCACTCTTAGCTTTTGACATTGACATTCTTTTTTATCCACTCCCCTGCAATCAAGTCACACCTCCTGCCTCCTAATATGCTCTGTTAACTGCTCCATTTTCTCCTTCATCTGATTTACCAATCTAGTGAAAGTATTGTTTGCTACTTCTCCCTCCCGAGCACTTATTTCTCCCATTTCAATAGGCACCAGCCTAGGTTTCGGTTTTACCAGTACCTGGCTCCCATCATACAGTGATGGTTGCAGTATGGCGCCCCCTGCCCATTGATTGCTTGGTGGCTCTTGATCTAGGTCATTGCCAATATCCCCATTCCAACAACCATTCCAATCATTCCACGTTCCATCTTTTAATTTTACTCAGGCCACCTTTTTCCATTTTGGTCCTCATTCTTCAGGCACTGTACAATTACCAGAAATCTGCTGTTGCCAAACAAGATTTATAATAGGGGATGGCACTTCTCTTTTTTGCAGATTGTCTAGATCAGTTTCCGATTTTCTATTCTGTTCCTGTGCCTTCCACTGCTCTATGGCTTCTTCTAGTTGTTTTGTGTCTTCTATGACTTGCCCTGCCAATTTCATGGCATATTGTCTAAGCCAACTCACTGTGATATCCATTAATTTCAATGTTCTACCCTTATTATTACCTCTGCCTTCGCTTATATATTCCAGTCCATGTTTCCCCACTATCCTTTTTGAATTCATATGGACCTTCTTTGCTGGCTATCCAGAGTGTCCATATCTCATCAAACTCTGTGAAGATATTTAGGGAGAGGAGGAGGGGATTATCTCCCTCTAATTTATTGATCTGTTTTGATAGAGATGGGGTGAATTTCAATTCCCTTCAATATTGCCCAGCCTGGTATTTCCATGTCTGTATGTAACCTCCAGTATTGGGGTTGTTTTAATGTGGTTTGTTAAATGTGTGTGTGTTAGAGACACAAAATGCATTCCCATCTAAGCACTGACCTAGCTTTAGGGTTCTAGGCGACCTTTCCTGGAAAAGACACATAAACTTCAGGTAGAACTGAGGGTTAATATTTAACCTACTCTTTTTGCTTTCACTTTCCTTGGTCAGAGTTCAGTCCCTTTGTTCAGTGTATTCAAAGTGTGTGATCCATTCCCCGCAGGCACGCACTCAAATCCCATTTTAAAGTCTTGGTTTTATTAACACTGGAGCCCCCACACCTGACACTGAAGCATGGAGAATCTTCCAGATTGTGATCTAGTTTAATTTTCTGAAAAAAGGTAAGAGTCTCTGCATTAATTCCAAATCCTCCGCTTGCGTTGATGGGTGGGGCTGCATTAACTCCAGGGGAGTTCTGACCATTTACACTCATTGGCTTGGGGAGCACATTGAGGAGAACGGTGGCTGAAATCTATAGCTGAGTTCGTAGTGGGAAGAATGAAAGATAAATTATGATTCTTTGAACAAATGTGTCGCCTCTTCTTCTTGACATTTTCCTTTTTTACTTGGTTGGTTGATCTGTCCGAGGGTTTACTAGCAGATAGAACAGGAGGCTATAGTCTAGGATGCAGAGGCAGTGGTGGATTACCGCATGGGCCCTGCACAATTTGGGGGCCCCGCAAGAGCACTGGAACTCTGGCCCCACCCCCTGCTCCTCCTCCCCCCTGACGTCCTATGTCCTGTTCCTCCTCTTCCCCCTGAGGGCCTGTCCCCTGGCCTGGCTAGAAGATTGAGCCTGTAGTAGGAGATGGAGCCTATTCCCCCTGCCCCCATGCAGAGTAGGGTGACCAGTCAGCAAATGTGAAAAATCGGGATGGGGGAGGGGGGTAATAGGAGCCTATGTAAGAAAAAGACCCAAAAATCAGGACTGTCCCTATAAAATTGGGACATCTGGTTACTCTAATGCAGAGCTGGCAGAGCTGCTCACCTGAGCCCCTCTCCCTTCACCCTCACACGACGTGGAGGTGGCTCAACTCCCGCCCCCCACTACAGTGCGCAGAGCTGGCCTGAGGCCCTCCCTCCCCCATGTGGCATGCCCCACAGTTTGGGGACCACTGCCCTAGGCTGTCACCCAGGAGCCCACATAGCTGTGGGAAGCCCCCACCCTCCACCTGCCCTGGGCGGGAGTTTGGGGGCCCAAGAGAAGCTCCTGTCCCATGTCCGTGCCCCCCAGGGTGCACTGCCCAGAGCAGGTGGGGGAGAGGGGTCCAGGGCTCCTCACAGTGGCCCAGGCTTCCTGGGCAGCTCTGACCACAGCCACAGCTGTGGGGGGAAGGGAAGGAGCCAGGGTGGGGCCGTATGGTAGGGAGAGGATGTGAGGGGCCCAGTTGTTCTTTGTGCTCAGGGCCCCATATATCTTAATCTACCTCTGTGCAAAGGTTATAGTCCATCTCTTCTGATGAGTCATTTTTTGACTTTGGGCAAGTCGCATGTTAACAGCTTCAGCCTTTATTGCCACCAGATGGAAAATAAGAATGATACAATGTATCCGCCATTTTAAGGTGCTTGAAATCTTCATCTGGTTGATGTTCTATTAAATCAAATCTTTGTTTTTGTTATGTATTAATTATTAGTAGTAGTATTATTTACTGGTCTCTGTCTGATTGTCTCTATAAGATTGTGTTGTAATAATATATAGAAGTCCAATATTTAAAAAAAAAACCTTCCTAAATATTTCTGTGGATAAAAGCACTGTGCTCAGTTTACTGTCACTCATAGGATTATCAAAAAAAAAAAAAAACAGGAGTACTTGTGTCACCTTAGAGACTAACAAATTTATTAGAGCATAAGCTTTCGTGGGCTACAACAACAGTGGGCTGTAGCCCACGAAAGCTTATGCTCTAATAAATTTGTTAGTCTCTAAGGTGACACAAGTACTCCTGTGGGTTTTTTTTTTTTTTTTTTTTTTTTTTTGAGGAAATAGACTAACACGGCTGCTACCCTGAAACCTGTCATAGGATTATGTTATTTGTTAGGACAGCTGCCAGATATTTCTGAGTGTTCACAGATCTCAAAAGTTAGATACATTTTAGAACGAATAATTATTTAATTGAAAAGTCATAACTGAAATTCACTATTTTCATCAATCATCATCGTCATCATCATCAGGAGAACGTTGGAGCCCTAGTCATATTATCTGTGATGCTAACAGCAGAAGCCAGGAGTGATTCATTGTACTGGGGGCTATTGAACGAGTTTTCTGGTTTAGACAATGTGCTACCAATACTCTATCACAGCAGTTGCTTTCAGAAATACAAAAGGAAGTCGAATTTGGCACATATCAGACTTGTGTTGAACCCAGGAAAGAAAACAGACTCAATCTGATCAGAGAGCATCATATTCACCTGCTTCTATAGCTACCAGAGCAAACACATTGTCCAGTGCTTGGTCCTTTTGCGTTGTTTGCTGGGGGGGGGGGGGGAGGTTGGGAGGGAGGGAAATAACTCACACACAAGACAAGAAACATCATAAAATTGAAACATTTGAAGAGCAACCAATCTAAGGGGGGCAGCACTCAAAGAGGCGATAATGTGCTGACAGAACAAGGAGTAATGGTCTCAAGTTGCAGTGGGGCAGATTTACATTGGATATTAGGAAAAACTTTTTCACTAGGAGGGTGGTGAAGCACTGGAATGGGTTACCTAGGGAGGTGGTGGAATTTCCTTCCTTAGAGTTTTTTAAGGTCAGACTTGACAAAGCCCTAATGGTAATGATTTAGTTGGGGATTGGTCCTGCTTTGAGCAGGGGGTTGGACTAGATGACCTCCTGAGGTCCTTTCCAACCCTGATATTCTATGATTTGTTATTCTTCTATTTAAAAACTTTCCGTCATTCAACAAGAACTAATACCAACTGATGACCAATCATACATCATGAATAAAGAGTAGTCACAGACAGGTCATGGGCTAAAACAGGTCCATCTTATTTATTTGGTAAATACTTAAGAAATAATAAATATATTCACAGATTAATGGAATATATTTGTACAATCAGGATCAGTTCATTAATAATTTCTTGAGATTTTTCAAAAACATCTATTTGAGCTAGGAGATCAAGTCCCATTAAATAATCAAGGAAACGTGCTCCTAAGTCATTCAGATCATGTCTACAATATGAAAAAGGTATCTAACACGTTAATTAACAAGTAGTAGAATCCTAAGCATAGACATGGCAGTTGTAGTGTTATTAAGTCAAGATAAAGCCAACTGCCTTGTCTATTCTAGCATTTTAAAATGTTAGTTAACATGCACTATAACATACCTTTTTCCAAGTGAAGACAAGACCATAGACACATTAAAATCCCCCCTTGAAACTTCCACCTCAAGTCTCATAACATTAAAGCTTACACATCCTGTAGAGTATCATATTTCATCATGTCATAATTATTAGCTGGGTAGCAACTTCATAGAGATCTTCATATCGATAGAGCTTATCAAACTATTTGCTGAAAATAAAATTTATGAGGAACATTGGGTAAAATAACTGAAATGTTTTGAAAATTTTACCCACAATCTCTTGACCAGCCAAAGATGAAAGAAGGCATTTCTGGGCACTGCTGTCACCTGGGAAACAAAGTAAAGAGACTGGTTGTAATATGGACGCTGTGGGCCAAAATCTGCCTTCATTTAAAAACATCCAAACCCACTGACTTTGCTTAAGTTGCAAAGTTGTAGCGAAAGGGGGAATATGGCCTTGTACATTTTACTGCTTCATGGCTTGATTCTAACTCTCATTTACCAGGAGAAACTCCATCACCAGTGATGTTAGGCTGGTGTAAAAACAATGTGAGTTGAAAATTAGCCCCTCAGTAAATACTTTGATTCTTAAAAATAATGGACCTTGAAATATATTGGGCAAAATTAACACTTATAAGCTGCAAAAAGAAGAACAGGAGTACTTGTGGCACCTTAGAGACTAACAAATTTATTAGAGCATAAGCTTTCGTGGACTACAGCCCACTTCTTCGGATGCATATATCAGCTGGATGTTAACAAAATTAAATTTCAAAGGCACTCCAGACTAAACAACTGATATAGATAAACTCAGCAAATGTGCTGTCTGCTCTTACATACTAATTGTTTGAGTTATAGGGGAGAAGGGAAGTCATGGTGTTTTTCAGAAATGAGTGAGGCCAGACTTGGTGCTAAACTATGTTTGTTTGTTTTGTCTGCCTAAGAAAGAAACAGTGCATAATGTTAAGGTGAAAGGTGCAAATGGCTAACACCTTACAGTCATTGATGGATAACCCCCAGCACAAAATTCCCCTTAGAAGATATCACACAGTAACCTCCCCCAGTGGGCTATTATGGGTTCTGTGTGGTCAAAGCGCTCTTCTTTGGCTTGCACATACACAGACACTCAGGGAAATTATTCTGCATTAACTAATGGGGTGAATGAAGGTGAATTAGTTAAACTGTAGTAAACTCCTATGTGGATGTTCTCCTTCAGAATTAATGTGGCCTTAATTAAACCAAATTAAGGTCACATTAAAGCCATTTGAATTCTGAATAAAAGCATCCACATCAGGATTTAATGTGAGTTAACTAATCCACTTTAAAAATTCAGTCAGATTATGTTTCCTGAGTGTCTCTATGTAGACAAGACCTTGTGTCTCTGGCTTGGTCTACATTTAAAATTTAGGTTGATATGGCAGCTGTGCTCCGGGATGTGAAAAATCCAGAGAGAAAAAGACAAGCTTTTGATTTTACCCAGAGCTCTTCTTCAGGTCTAGGAAATTTACTCAGTGTCACAGCTAATTCCACACCCCTAAGTGCCATAGCTATGGCAACCTAACCCTCAGTGTAGACGTACCTAGATGAATGGAAGAATGCTTCTGTTGACCTAGCTACCATTGCTCAGCGGGGTGGTGCTCCGACAGTGACGGAAATACCCCTTCAGTCAGTGTAGGCTGCATCTCGGGGATATGCTGGCAAAGCTACAGCACCGTAGCTATGCCGCTATAGTGCCTGTAGAGTAGATATGGCCTCAGAATGGTAGCACAAAAGGAGGGTGGATAATCAGGCTCATCTTGCCAAGTGAGCAGCCCTGGACTAGGGTTTTCCCACAGCAAAAAACTCAGAGGCTGGGGCAGAAAGAGGAGTCTATGATGCAGTGTCTGGTGAGAGAAGCAGAGGCCCAAGACAGCTGCCAGTCAGTAAAGGGCAGGAGTCATCTCTTTTTCCAAGCTGACAAGTTCCGGTTTTATTAATCTCTCCTCATATCAAAGCTGTTCCATGTCTCTAATAATTTTTGTTGCCCTTTTCTAAATCTTTTCCAATTCTAATATATCATTTTTGAGATGGGGCGACCACATCTGTAGACAATATTCAAGATGTGGGCATACCACGGATTTATATAAAGGCAACATGATATTTTCTGTCTTATTATCTATCCCTTTCTTAATGATTCCCAACATTCCATTAGCTTTTTTGACTGCTGCTGCACATTGAGTGGATGTTTTCAGACAACTATTCACAATGACTCCAAGATCTCTTCTTTGAGTGGTAACAGCTAATTTAGACCCCACCATTGTATATGTATAGTTGGTATTATGTTTTCCATTTTTTCCAATAACATAAAATAAAATAAACATGTGTCTAGCCAAGTATATGGGTGTCCTTGCCATACATTACAAATAAACAAATACAATTAGAGAGCCAATGTGGGTGAAGAATCATCAACTTCTCTTGGTGAGAGATACACACTTTCAAGTTTACACAGAGCTCTTTGTCAGATCTGGAAAACTTACTGAATGTCACAGATAAATACAAAATGGAACAGATTGTTTAGCATAAGTAGTTATGTATTTCAAGGGACCAAAATAAAATAAAAATAAATAAAACTGGATCTTGGCATCTCTGCCATAAATTACAAAAAAATACAATTACACAACCAGCAGAACATAAAGCTCCCATATAAGAACTCTGATTCCCCTCAAAAGCCCCTCTCTGCATCACCTTGCAGTGAAATGGACTGAAAACTTTCACATATTATTTCAAATGGAACTGCTTCACTTGAAGAACTGTCAAGTTCACATCATATATACCAGGAGCCAGATAAAAACAAAAATACTTTTTTTCATGACTTTATTGCTTAGAATTGAAAAGGACAACACACAAGAACCAAATCAGAGAGAGAGAAAGCAGGCTGCTCTCTAAAAAACTGAGAGCCACAACTCTCCCAACAGTAGCTGAGGTTGGCAGGTTGCACACTGACTCCGATCCCATGCTTCCATACAGAGCCTCCTGCGTGCAAGCAGGACCAGGAAAACCCCTGCGAAATTAAAGTCATAGATCATACTTTTAATACAGTTTTGAATACATCACAAGAATCTCATTGTATTTAGCTTTCTGCCTTTCTCTCCTGACTAGGATGATACTGTGGAAAGCCATGTGCCTTTACAATGACTCCAATTCAGCAAACCATCACTTTTCAGAAAAGCACATGCTGAGCTTAAAAAGGACTTATGTGGGTACTTTGTTGAACTGGGGCCTATAACAGGTGCTCTCACATTTTCAGTATATCATTATGTTGACTCTGAAAAATAATTCTGCTTATGAGGAAGGGCAATGTGTACACTGATATCTCTGCTATGAGAGGTTAACTTCTCTTCTCATTCTTTCTCCATTCAGATCTCCCATAGGTATGTTTCAAATCCTACCCTGGGTACGGTGACCATATGTCCCGTTTTGGCCAAGCCAGTCCCTTTTAAAAGCCCTGTCCCAGTCGTCCCAACTTTTTGGCAAAAGTGGGCATTTGTCCCGTTTGCTCTAGCTGACTTGATCAGTTGGCAAGAGCAAATAGAACAAATGCCCACTTTTGTCAAAAATGTGGGGTGTGGTGCAGAGGAACGTGCATAGCAGCAAGCTAGCATGCCAGCCCTGTGCAGGGGGTAGGCAGGCGACCAGCGATAGCCTTGTGCAGAGGGCAGGCAGGGCTCGAGCGAGTGGCTTGGGCCAGACCCATGCTGGGGTGGAGGGAGAGGCTTGGGCAAGCCCTGTGCAGTGTCCCATTATCCCTTTTGGAAATATGGTTATCCTAACCCTGGGGGCCAAATGAGCCTGTATCAAAACTATTTATTGTGAATCATAATGTCTAGTGCTTTTAGATGGACTTTTTTCATATGTGACAAAGAATTACATGTTATTTTCAACAAGATACAAGAGAAAGAAATAGGTTTTGGCTACACCTGGCAATCCTGACAGCACAATCTTTAGCGCCACTAGATAACCCTGTGGAGTTTGCTGGTTGTCTGCTCTAGGAGAACATTCATACACCTCAGAGTCAGGTGACAGAGGAATGTTTGATGGTATCAGTATGTGCCACACCTTCTGCTCTATGTGCTGAATGCAACAAATGTAGGGTGACCAGATGTCCCGATTTTATAGGGACAGTCCCGATTTTTGGGTCTTTTTCTTATATAGGCTCCTATTACCCCCCACCCCCGTCCCGATTTTTCACACTTGCTGTCTGGTCACCCTAAACAAATGGGCATGTCAGAGCTGGTAATAAAATAACAGAGATACATTGAGACTGGTGCTGAGGAGGTTGCTGGAGGTGCAGCAATAAACACGCTGGGGAGATCAAAGTCCTTGAACGGCTGAGAGAGATGACAGACAGGAAGAGGATGGGGGTGAATGACAATGTAATGAGTCAAAATCTTCCCTGGAGTAACACCATTAAATATCTGTGTTGAATTAGATCCAGCAGGTCTGTTACGTGCACTCCATTTGGGAAGAAGCAGAAAGGCCTAAAAAATGTTTAGAGCCTTAATGCTCACCCAGAGGGCATGCACATGCATGGCGAGTTTAGAGTGAAAGTTTCATTGGTGAAAAATACCATCAGGAGTCTGCAGAGATAACCTGTGGGAGCAGATTACTCCTCACTCTGCTGCTGTCACTCCTGTTGAGTAACACCTCACTCTACCAGTGGTCTTCCTGGTCAAGAGCTTCAAAATGGACCAGTCATGTTGGGTGCCCAATCTGAGAGATGTTGAAGAGGCCTGAATTTCAGAAAGAACTGAGGAGCCCCACTCTGAATGTCAGGCCATTTTAAGGTCTCTCAAGCTGGGAACCCAAAATCAACAGTCAGTTTAGAAACTCTTGGCCATTGAGTTCAATAGGACTGTTCAGAATGCAGGGTACCAACCCGCATGAGTCAAGCCCACAGTGTTCATGTAAAAAGAAGGCTGAGCTCAGCAGTACGATCATCCTCAGACAGTCAAACACAGCCCCATGTAGACAAACCCTTTTGTGCTGATGGCTTATGTAGATTTTTTTAGTGACTTGTGTCTTTAAGGGTACGTCTACATTACAATAAAAAACCTGCTGCACCAAGTCTCAGAGCCTGGATCAACTAACTTGGGATCGCTGGGTTTTGCCTGCGGGGCTAAAAACTGCAGCGTGGACATTCAGGCTCAGGTTGGAGCCTGGGGGTCTGAGAACCACCCCCTTTGCGGGGTTTCAGAGCCTGATCCCAAACGTCCACACTGAAATCTATAGCCCACAACCCAATCCCAGCCATCACCATGCTGCGGGTCTTTTATTGCCGTGTGGACATACCCTAAGGCACAGCCCATGGTAACAGAAATCCTGGAGACTCTGATGAGTGCAAAGGGGCAGGAAAACTGCTGGATATCCCTAGCTGAGAATTTTCTCTCTGTAGAGAAGTAAATCCTCTGGCTTAGAACTTGGTGAAGTGTTGGCCTGCGTGCCACCCCAGCTCCTGCGGTGTATGGCAGAGGAGCATGAACTGACATGTCTTGAGCATCACAGAACTCCAGTTAAACTGATCGGACGTAATGGCCCTTTGGGGCCATAACTAGGAGCAGCCCCAGAGCTGGCATAGAATTGGTCCCAGAATTAGGGAGTTGCAATCGACTCCTTTTTTCTCCCAACTGCCACATCATCAAAGTACATTCAGCTGGAACTGGGTGCAGCTAAGCGTATGTCTATGCTGCAGTCACTGGGTCTCACTACAGCTCGAGGGGACATGCCTGAGCTAACTTTAATCTCACTATCACAGGTCCTGGAGTTGTGAAGCAGCGGCAGCAGAGGCTAGCCCTGGGAGTAATTATCCTGGGTTCTGGGCTGGTTGGCTTGTATAGCCTGGACTGAGGCTTGTGCTGCTGCAGCTTCACTGCTGCAGGACTCGAGCTAGTGAGATTAAAGAGCGCACAGGCAACTCCTGCAGCTAGACACGCCCTGCATCTGTGGCCCATTGTGCCTCAGGGAATGTCAGTGCCTCTAGCAGCCCCGGAGAAGGGCAGGTGCTGTGCCATGTTGGACAGCAGTGGTGCTGGAATCACATGGCCTTGCCCTCCCCGAGCACTAGGAGCATGACAGTGAATGGCCCTTTCACCACAGCAAAGGTTCTCATGTGATCTCCCCCGCACACTCATTCCCACACTGGCTGGACATAGTGACACCCTCCCATATTGTTCAGCTTTCCCTGCATTGTACAGAGACACAGGAGATGGAAGGGGAGGAACAACCTGATGTATTTCAAGGGGGAATAACAAGAAATCAGGTGTCTTGTATTTCTGAGCATCTGTGTCTGTTTTGATTGCTGCTCTCATTTCAGATCAGCCCCCGTCTCTTCCCACATGAGCTACCAGAGGCATGGAGCTACGGGAACAGCTCTCCAGCTGCTTGTTCTGTGCCATACTCCTAGCAGCGATTCCCTTTTCAGGTAAAAGCATTGTTGTTAAAACACTTCTCCACAGCACAAAATCACTGGAGTGAGACCCTAAACCAGCATGAAACCCCTGCTGGTATCCGTGTTTCAGCAGAGAGAATGTTTTTGTTTGTGTTACTGAGCAGGTTATTCAGGAGGCACTGGAAATCTGGTCCTGGAAGCATCTGGGTGCTCTCAGTGCCTATTGAGCCGGCAACTCACAGCAAGTTCTCAGCATGTTGTCAGTTTCAGACTCTTTGTTAGCCCTGGTTTCTCCAGTGAGGTTCTCAGTTCATCATGGACCTGCAATCAGTACGAGGTGGAGATGTACAATTGGTCTATTCTGGGGATCTAGCCATTTGGGAAAGATGACCAATGCAAGAACCCCCACCATCACCACCACCCACACACACAATTTGGCTTGGTTGAGCTTATACCTTAAACTGGATATGCAGCACTAATAGAAATTACATCATGCTCTGTCTATATTTAGACATTTGTGCTGGTGGCTGATGGCTGGAATAGGGCAAACACAGGGTTGAAATTTTAATTTGAATCTTTTGTTTCAATAGAAAAATGTCCTTTTTCGCAACAATAAATTTAGGATTTTTCAACAGACCTCCTTCCCCATCAGTTTATCAGTTTGGGATTTCCCCCGCTCCTTTTTCTTTTTTGCCTTTCTTCATTCCCTCCCCTCTTTTCCAATTTTACCATTGAAAAAGGAGAAAAGTGAGAAAAAAGCAGACAGTGCTCTCTCCCCCCCCCCCCAAAAAAAAGAAAAAATCTTTTATTAGAACATTGGAAAAATGTGAACTGATTTTTTTTTTACTTTTTTCTACATTTCTTTAAACACATTTTATCCTTTTTCAACAAGCTCTCAGAGCAGCCCTAAGATCTCCCAGGCAGGCTCTGGTTATTTGGTATGTTTTATCTGATATACAATGTCTTATATACCAATGGTGCAATAAAAAAATGTATCTCCATTCTTCTTCTTTGATTCCCTTCTCTCAGCTCAGCAGCTATGATGAGGGTCGAGTGATGTCTTTCCACCACTTTCTGTCTTGAACCAGCTGCATGGCTTCCTTTCTCTTTTTGTTCTATGTCATTGTATGTCAATGCATTCTCAGTCTTCCTCTATTTCCAGTTCCTTGCACTCTGGTATGTATTGCCAATATGGTATCCTTTTCAGGTCCATTCCTGACACATGTCCAAACCATCACAGTTATCTTTCTTCAGTCTTCTGTAACAGGGTTGTTTCTTGCCCTAGACATTTTCTTCTCACTTCATTTTTTTTAAAATTTCTGCAGTCTTGAAACTCTCAGTATCCCCCTCAGCCAGTTCATTTCTGCAGGCAATGTCTTCTCTTTGTTAGCTTTCCTCATACTCCAGTGTTACAAACCTGCAGCACAGTATCGGCACGAGAGTTTCTTTGTTATTGAAACGTATTGAGCCTTCCAGATGTTGCAGTTTCCCAAATGCAGTAACAGCTAGTCCAATTTTTCTTTTTACGTCATCTTCACAATTCCCATTCTTTGATACTAGCCCTCATTTTTTCCCCACTTGTTCTAGTTCTTTGTCTCCACATTTGATCTTTATTTCTTCCTCTTGTCTTCCAATTGCCATATTTTTTGTCTTCCCTGTGTTGATGTTCAGGCTGAATTTTCTGCTTTCCCAATCTAGCTTGTTAGTAATTCTCTGTAATTCCTCCTTGGTCAATGCTATGAGTCAATATCATCTGCGAAACTCAGGTTCTTAATAAGAAGAATGATTTCAGACACTTAGAATCATAGAATCATAGAATATAAGAGTTGGAAGGGACCTCAAGAGGTCATCTAGTCCAACCCCCTGCTCAAAGCAGGACCAATTCCCAGCTAAATCATCCCAGCCAGGGCTTTGTCAAGCCGGGCTTTAAAAACCTCCAAGGAAGGAGACTCCACCACCTCCCTAGGTAATGCATTCCAGTGTTTCACCACCCTCCTAGTGAAATAATAAACAATAACAATAACTATCAATTACATATTTGCAGAGTATTTCTACTCTTTATTTTATGAAGACAGATTCCTGCCCCACTGCTTGGAATTCATGGCTATTACAGACACCACTGGTTTTATTCTGGACATACCCTCAGGGTACAATTACACTGCAGTCAGTAGGAATACCTGTACTATCTTGAATCTAGCTAGCTTGGTTAAAAATAGCATTGAAGATGTAGCAGTATGAACCCCTCTGTGCACTAGGAATGTGAGTATGTACCCAGAGTTCTGGGTGGGCTTATACAGCTGAAGCCCATGCCGCCATATGTTCATTGCTCTTTTTAGCCAGGCTAGCTAGATTCAAGCTAGCACTGACATGCCTACCGAGCTGCAATCACTCCTCCAGCTGCAGTGTAGACACTTCTTCATTTAGGTTTGCTTCTTTCAGAGAATTTCGAAGTCATCTCGTCCCCAATTGTCACTGGGATCGTCGGCCAGGATGTGGTCTTACCGTGCCACATCTCCACTGGGACGCAGCCGGCCAATATGGAAGTGCAGTGGAAGAAAATCATCCAGGCAGCTATTGAGACTGTCCATGAATACAGAGCCCAGACAGGCCAGGATGTGCCAGGGCAGAAATACCAGGGCCGGACTGCGCTGTTGAAGGATGGATTCACCACTGGGAATGTGTCTTTAAAGCTGAAGAACGTCCAACCAGCCGATGAGGGAACGTACAGCTGCATTGTGAAGTCTAACGAGTGGAGTGCTGATGCTGCAACCGAGCTTAAAATTGCAGGTTGGTGATTTCCTTGGGCAGGGTCAGATTTTGCCTGGCCATGATGTAGGTGTGCCATGTGGAGAGGGTACAAGGAGTCTTGTTCCTGTGTGCAGTCTGTATCATGGCCAGGCAGAACTCCAGTCCCTGTCCCTCCCAGTGCCCTCAGGGTGCTGAACAGGAGGCAGATCCATGGTGCTGCCCCATATGAACCAACCAGTGTAGCTGCCCAGTTATTCAAGGGGCTGCATGCTGTGTTAGCAGCCTGTGTGGTAGGAGCTCTGGGGTAGGACAACTCCCCACCTGCCCCTCACTCTGCACTGTGCCTCTGCAGGACAACTGAATCCTAAACACACAGACTATGAAACACTGGGCCTGATTCTCAGTCACACCAAGGCCTCCTTATGTTGCTCTGGCAGTATAAAGGGGTCTTAAAGTGGGCAGAAATGCCCCCCAATAATAGGTCCTGGGTATGTCTGTGGCTGGCGTAATGGTTCTGCACCCAAGCCCCAATATAAGGGCAGAATGGGATGTGATAGACACCTGGGCAGAGCACAGTGCACTATGGATGTCCTCTGCTCACCAGGGCCCTTGGGGACCAGCTCCTCTAACTTACACCAGGGGGCTGAGCAGGCCCTACCTGGCCCCAGAATACAGACAGAGTGAAGGTGGCTTAAAGCCCTTTCTCTTTTCCATCCTTGCCCAAATCAGAGGGACTAGGGAGCTGAGAAACAGGCCCAGCCTTCTGAGAGCCCTGTCTATGGGCTTGTCTATACTTCAGTAAATTACAATGATGGGAGGAGTTCTCTCATTACAGTAATGAATCCATCTCCCCGAGAGGCGATAGCTAGGGTAACAGAAGAATTCTTCTAGCAACCTAGTGCTGTCTACACTGAGGTTAGGTTGGCTTAACTGTGTCACTCAGGGATGAGGCGATGTAGCTGGGTCGACCTAACTTTTGAGTGTAGACTGGCATGAGTATTGGCATTGGCATGTGTCATTTTGAAGGCCAGGCAGCCGTACAACTTGCAATTTACTGTGGAGACTCACCATGATCTGAAATCCCCTGGAGAAGCAGGTGAAGAATTTCTTTGAACTCCAGTAAGAAAAACACAGAAACTGGGACCATGTCCTGAGTTAAAAATAAAGCCATAACAAAGGGACAATGCTGTTTCCCTGCAGATCATCCCTTCCTAATCTCTCCCATCTTGTTTTAGCTGTTGCCTCTGTGTCCATTGATGTGCTGGGTCCCCAGGGCCAGGGGATTGACCTAGCCTGCAGGTCAGCAGGGTGGTTCCCCAAACCTGAACTCCGCTGGGTTACAAAGAATGGGCAGGATCTGCAGCCTGTGACCAAAACAGAGCAGGGTCGTGAACTTCTGTTCAGTGTTCTGAGCCACGTCACAATCCTGGGAGAGGAAACTGGAGAAATCAGCTGCGTTATCCAGAACAGCCTGCTGAAAACAGAACAGAAATCTGTTGTTCTCCTCTCAGGTGAGTCTTGTGCATCATGCTTTAACCTTGAAGCCGCTTCTCTGTCCAGAGTCATGTCCTATCAAGCTCTAGTGTCTGTATTATTGATATAAGAATGTAGCAGAACACGGCTTCCCACATAACTCAGAAGGATGCTGCCCTAACACGGTTAGAAGGGCCCCATTGTGTTAGTTGTTGTACAAATAACTAAACTAAGCTTTCACAGGGTAGGATTAGGACAAGAAGAAACATGGGAAATGGTGAGCTGGGAGGAAAAGAAGCATGTTTTGCATGCAGCATGGTCTAGTGAATGAAATACTGGACTGGGACTCAGTAGACTTGGATTCTATTCCCAGCGATGCTACTGGCCTCCTGGGTGACCTCGAGCAAGTCACTGCCCCCTCTGTGCCTCAGTTTCCCCATATGTAAAATGGGGATAATGATGCTTACCTCCTTTGAGATCCACTGATAAAATACATTATGTAAGAGCTAGAGATGATTATTACTAATAATCAATCATTTCAGCTCCCCACCCGTCTCACTGTTCTGGTGACTTATTGAAATTTGGATAAATTAACCAGTTGTTTAGTGGCAATAGGAGACCAGCTTCTAATTTTTATTCTCACAAGGCATCTCTCTCCAAATCTGACTCCTATTCACTTGTGTGTGATAACCAGCAATGGAGACTGGACAGCTTCAGACTCCAAACTGGTATGAAATAGCACCCAGTCAAATGTCAGGAATCACTATATTGAGGTACAATTCCCCCAGTGCAGAAGGCCAGAACAAGGCCTGTGAACCATGTTAGGCCTACTTAAATCCAAGAAGCCTTGAGTTGGCCACCTACCCTGGGGTGAATGTTACCTCTGAAGAATGTGCAGTGATGTTCATTGATCTCTCACTCAAAGCAGGGATAGAAACTAATTTTCTTGATCTTGGCATGTGAAATCTAGAATCAGAGGGCCAAATCTTCAGATGGTGTAAATGGTGGTAGTTCTCCTGTCTTCAATAAAGCTATGCTCATTATATTAGCTGAGGATCTGGCCCATTGACTCCGGTGGAGTGGGACCAATTTACATTAGCTGGGACTCTGGTCAAGTGTCTTTATCATTGCCCAAAATTGCTAAGGACCCAGGAACAACTTACGATGCCAACGCTGAATTTGAAGTTAGTCCCATTGGTTTTAAAGAGTAAGATACAATTCACTGTAAGAAAGGGTGTCAGAATCTGGTCTACAGAAAACAGGCAGGATAAGAGCAGGAGTGAATTTGGGCTATCCAGTCTGGCAACTCTCCTGCTCAAGGGCTAGATTTTCAGCTGGGTAAATCAATGGCATTTACGTCAGTTGCGGGTCTAGCCAATATTCTGTACTGCAAAACCAGTCAACTCCTATGCTTCACACATACATGGAGCCTAACCCATTGTTCCTCTAAGCACGGGAAAAAGACGGCCTGTTTCCAGGGTGACTTTTTTTTATATATATTGTTTTCAAAGGTGATATTTTCCCTCGTGGTTCTTCATGGCTTGCTGCATTCTGGGTGTTATTTACTTTAGACCTTCTTGTGATTGGTGCCTGTGCATTTTGGGTTTATAAAGGTAAGTTCATTATTTGCATGTTTAAAGTCCCTCCACAAAGCGGGAAATAATAATCATGAAATTGTAATCAATTGAAACCCAAACATCAAACTAAATGTAACTACAGTGTTTATTGGTGCTCAAAAAGGCTTCAGGATTTTTAATTAATCAATTAATTAATTTAAATGTTTGTTCATCTCTGATTAACATCTAGTACTAGAAGAAGAAATTTTTAAAAATGTCTGTTTTAGTATTTTGAATAGGGAGATTCTATTATTTCTGTATTTGGCACTAGTGTGACTGATTCTAGAATCCTGTGTCCAGTTCTGGTGGCCTCAATTCAAGAAGGATGTTGATAAACTGGAAAGTGTGTAAGAAGAGCCACAAGAATGATTAAAGGATTAGGAAATATCTCAGTCTGTTTAGTTTACCAAAGAGAAGGTTAAGGGTTACTTTATGTCACATTCTATAACTTACACGGGGAACAAATATTTGATAATGGGCTCTTCAATCTAGCAGATAAAGGTACAAAAAAATCGAACAACTGGATGTTTGAGCTACACAAATTCAGACTGGAAATAGAGCATACATTTTTTAAAAGTGAGGGTGATTAACCACTAGAACAATTCACCAAGAGTTGTGGTGGATTCTCCATCACTGGAAATATTTAAATCAAGCCTGGGTGTTTTTCTAAAAGATCTGTTCCAGTTCAAACAGGAATTTTTAGGAAGAAAGTTCTCCGGCCTGTGTTATACAGACTAGGTGATCACAGTGGTCCTTTCTATCTTTATAATATATTAATCTACAAATTTCATACAAAATTAAGAGGAGGGAGGAGAGGCACAATGTTGAGGCATGATCCTGGAAAAAAAGCTTTTGTGCATAGTGCTTACTGCCATGGATAGTCCAACTGACTTCACTGGGCTTTAATGAGATTACTCACAGTAGTAAGCACTACACTTGGGAATACAGCTTGTCAGAATTTTTTTCCCCCATCAAAATGTGGTCCTTTTTAAAGGATTATTTTTACAAAAATGTTTCATTTTTTTCAAAATTTTCCATTTTTTCAGCAGTCTGTAGATCATTAAAATTAGCCTGTTGTTTGTTTTACAAACTCTTTTTTCCATTTTTATTGATTAGTTGTTTTTGTATTATGGATTTTGACTGGTCACTGAGAGACACGGTACATTTTTTTTCAATATCAGAAAATTTCATTTTAAAATATTTCTGCATCTAAAATCAAAACAATTTTGATTGAAAAATATTTTGACAGAAAATTTGGAAAATAAAACAATGGACTCTCATAAAACACAGCATAATGGAAAATGTTTTCAGATTTGCCAAAACGTCAGCAGCATTTTGTTATGTTTTTCAAACATCTCTAATTGTTTGCAGGTCTGAATACATGTGTATTCTTAGGAAATATTACTCTAATACAAATTCCACAATTCATGGGCATGAAAAATTTCAGAAGAAGCAGTTTGACATTATCAGTTCAAAATACTTTTATGCATATTGAAATGTCCTATATCATTAGAGTGTACATCACTGATGCCTATTTCCACAAGTCTCAAATTGTTCATGAAGCATTTTATATTTCTTGTCCCTCCCCTTCTCTTAAACCTTCAGCTTCCTCTGTATTTAAATTCTTCCTTCTGCCAACCATGCATAGTATGACAAATGTGCACTGTACTTATCATCTTTTCTACTTCAATAGTTCAAGCACTTTGGTGAACATCTGTTTTATTTGTATCTCTTTGGCACCCAAACAACTTACTTAGCACACCAAAATCTTTGATTTTTAATCTTATAGCAAAGCAGAAGTATTCTAAGAAAAAAAGATCAAAAGAAGAGACTTTCTTAGAAAAGGGTAATGTATTTCTCTTTCTTAAGTTATCTTTATTATGTTTATACTCAGTTTTGACATCTCTATTTTAACTGGAATGAATTTTTCTTGAATGATTTTTAAATATATAACTCTTTATCTTCTACCATAATATAAAGCATTTAATAAAGTTATTAAACAAGACAATTTATTTTTAATATCTATTTTGCTCATAAATTGAATCAAATGTCTATTTCTTCCGGGGAAATCTGTCTCCACTGCTGCTTACATGTTGTAGGATAAAGCCTGTGCATCCTGACAGCTTCCCTTAAATGTCTTATGGTATCAAATAAATGTCAATAAGCCAGATGACAATGTGTCAGTCATTGCATTGATCTCAAGGTGCATGTGTAAAAATCTCACACTCTTTCAATGATATTTTGTCCTCTTTCCGTATCCCCACCTATTTTTACCCCATGTTTTATTAAATCTATGTTAGGAGCTAATCCTGAAAAGCTTATTTGCCATATTGCACCCCCCCCTACTATGAAATTAAGGAGGTGTGAGTATGCTCAGGGTCCTTGAACAGTATCCTCAGAGGCAAAAAGAGGAAGGATAATGAATCCCAAGTTCATGGGGCACATGACTTATGAGAAGAGGCTGAAGGAACTGGGCTCATTTAAGCTGCAGAAGAGAAGAATGAGGGGGAATTTGATAGTAGCCTTCAACTACCTGAAGGGGGGTTCCAAAGAGGATGGATCTAGACTGTTCTCAATGGTACCAGATGACAGAACAAGAAGTAATGGTCTCAAGTTGCAGGGGGGCGGGGGGCGGAGTTTAGGTTGGATATTGGGAAAAACTTTTTCACTAGGAGGGTGGTGAAGCACTGGAATGGGTTACCTAGGGAGGTGGTGGAATCTCCTTCCTTAGAGGTTTTTAAGGCCCGGCTTGACAAAGCCCTGGCTGGGATGATTTAGTTGGGGTTGGTCCTGTTTTGAGCAGGGGGGTGGACTAGATGACCTCTTGAAGTTTCTTCCAACCCTAATCTTCTATGATTCTTCTAAGACGTGAATGGCCTTGATTCTATTCTTGGCTGTGCCACTGGTTGATGACTGACCTTGGACATGTCACATAACCTCTTTGTGCCTCAGTTTCCCCAACTGTAAAATGTGGATAATGACATTCCCCTCCTTTGTAAAGCACTTTGGGACTGAAAGATGAAAAGCACTAGATAAGAGCTAGGTATTATTAATTATTATTATTTACCCTTCAGGATCCAGCTGTGATCCCTAACCACAGAGTCAGGCTAGGCCACAGAGCTCAGCTTTTCCTCCTATAGGCCCAGAGTTTAGCCCTAAATGTGGAACAAGCAGCCAAAATGAGGGGTATGATTTTGAAGCAAAAAGTTTGAGGTAGATTTAAATAGATTGAGATGAAGATGCCACAATTAGCTGCAGTTCTGGCCCTTCTATAAGCTCTCAGTTGCACCTTTTCAAGTGACAGGACCGGTGCCTTCCTTTCCTCTTAGGGTGGAATCTCATGATTCTCCCATTCAGAGACCTAATCCCCAGACTATAGCGCCCCCATTCACCAGTCATCTTTCCTTAGTAGGCCCAACTGTGTTTGGTGCCTGCAAAAGAATTCCTTCCAGGATCTGTGATCAGTATGAAAAAAGCAAGGACTCAAGACAGCGCCTTCAAAACCATGTATTGTTTGTTTACCCATGGGAAGATAGCATTCAGAGAGAGAAAAATCTATTCAGAGAGATTAATGTAACTGGTAACTTTCCTATCAAACATAGCCTCCAAGAACATTCTTAGAGGTGTTTTGTATCAACTTTGTATTACTAATCATCACATAGTTCTATAGTAACGTGTCATTCTCTCCCATGCAGAAACTGAGAGGAAGGCATTGGAATCAGGTACTGTAAAAATTACTTTCAGGACTGAGAATGTCAGATATGGATTTTCACACTATGATTCAAGAGAAACAATGGGACATAAATACTGTGACATGTTCACAGACAGTACAACATTATGCAGGGGGCCTGCGGTAGAAGCCAGGAGAGCCAGGGCTGTAATTCTGGCTCTGCCATGAATATCCTGCGTGACCTTACACAAGTCACTTATCCTTCCTGCCTCAGCTTCCCCATCTCTAAATAGGGATCATAATACTCATCTGCTTCCAAGGAGTGTTGTGAGGATTTGTTTGTAAAGCCAGATGGGTGCAGTTCCCTCCTATGCAGAGAGCCAGTGCAAGACCTACACACCACTCAAATAGGACTTAAGTGGAACTTAAGTGACTTAAATGGTGCATAGGCATCACATGAGCCTTCTACCACTGGGTTGATTTCACCCTAGATAAGTATTATTAGTCTGAGAAGCCACCTGCAGTTTGGAAGAGCAAAGAAAAGCACCTGACAGGCAAGAACAAGCATCTAGCACTGTTCATTATTATTAATATTACTGTGTTTTAACTGTAGTCTCTTAAAAGCACCTCCACAGTATCAGAAATTAATTGCAAATCTTTCTTTGCAACTAAATCCACTTAGACTTTCCTATCACAGACTAGTTCCTCTGGGAAATCAGTGCTACAAATACATTCCACTTCGGGGGTGGGGAGGAGGAGGAGAGGGGGAGGAAGCAAACAATTCCCTAAGTTAAAAATTAGGCAGTGTTCAAACTTTTACATGTAAATAGGTCATGGCCTTATCTACATTAGAAAATTTTTTGACAGTATAGAAATCTAGTGGCTAAGGGTTTGATATTTTTATGAGATTACTGTAACTGTAGATGCAGTTATACTGGCCAAAACAAAAAAAAATGCTTTTGCTGGGTATAGCTTATTTTACTGGCGGAACCCCAGTAAGCTACATTTTTTGCCAGCATAACTAGGGCTTTTGCTGGCATAACAGTGTTGTAAAAGTATCACTCCCCTCATCTGAAGAAGTGAGGTTCTTACCCACGAAAGCTTATGCTCCCAATACTTCTGTTAGTCTTAAAGGTGCCACAGGACCCTCTGTTGCTTTTTACACCCCTCATTGATATTGCTGTACCAGCAAATCACTCTACATCTGTCCTATAGAAGGCTATGTCTACACTAGACATGCTACAGTAGTGGAAGGGGTTCTTCCATCGCTGTTGTAAACTACCTCTCCAAGAGGCAGCAGAAAGGTTGATGGAAGAATTCTGTCAAGCTAGTGCTGTCTACACTGGGACTTAATTCAGCTTAACTATGTCTCTTAGGGGTGTGAATTTTTCACATACCTGAGTGAAACAGCTGGGTCAGTTTAATTCTCTAGTGCAGACCAGTCCTTAAATGTAACATTTTTATAGAGATGATTAGTTTTGCCTTTTTCTATCCAGAGAATCAGTATATGTATTTCTCAGCATGAGCTGAAATTTCTGTTTTAAAATATCAAACTGATAAAGCTTTTTCTTTATCTTTTTCCTTTTACAGACTGTCAGGATATGCGGGAACGACTTGGTAGGGCTTGTTTTATGGTACATAATTAATAAGCAGCTATAATTGTACAGTGTAGATAGAATTATGGGGAATTTGGAAACACAGGTATATAAGGGGATTCTAGGGATATTATATTAAACAGTGAGTAATATGTAGAATCAACAGACCTTAGATATAATTTTTTCAGTATGCTTGCTAACAGTCTACCTTCTCCCCCCTACATCCTTCCTCTCAATGTGTAATCTAAAAACTAATGAAAAAGTTTCAGCTTGGTGACTGTAAATAATCATATCATTAAAACTACTGAACTTGAGTTCCTTCAGACTTGATTTAGTAACTCCTCAACATCAAGCTATGTTTAAAGATTACATTCACTGTGGTGGCAAGGCATCTCCTTCACCCACTGGACTCAGCGCTTTCCCCTCTGGCAGGGGGCGGCGGAGGACTGGAATAAATCAGCCCCAATCCAGACAGATGGTGTTTTGGGATTTATTTCTTACTATTTTCCTGATAGGCCTCAGGGCAAGTCCAAGGTATGCTCTTGCACCAAACAAAAGAAACAAATTCACAACATAAAACAAAGGGGAATGCCTTTCCCTACCCCTTTTCTGGTTGGGGATAGGGGTGGCCCATCCTTTCCCTAAACAGGCAGTCAGGTAGCTAGCTTCCCCTGTGAGGAGGAGGAGCACAACTTCCCACCCTAAAGAAGTGTTTCTCCTTGCTGTCCCTAGCCAGCACAACTTGTCTCCCTTCTCTCCATTCACCAGAAGAGGGGTGTTCAAAGGTCTCAGTCAGCCCTTCATTAAACTCAGGTGTCCCTTGTTGACCTGAGGTAACCCCTTTTCGGATTATAGGGAAAAGGGGCCTTTATCATTCTACGGCTAATACTAGGGTAACCAGATATCCCAATTTTATAGGAACAGTCCTAATATTCATGTCTTTGTCTTATATAGGTGCCTATTACTCCCCATCCTCTGTCCTGATTTTTCACACTTGCTATCTGGGCACCCTAGCTAATACACCTGCCTTGTATCACTCTCTTACTGCTGTCCAGCCTGACTTTTACTGTAATTTTCTGTATGTAGGAAATTCCTATTTGTATTAAAATACATGTTATTAATTGATAAACAATTTATAGTCATGTAAAGGGAGTCCGTATTTTAAAGTTAGAGCACTGGAAGAAGAGCAACGGTTTAGCCTTTGGCTTCAATTCTGCATTTCCTGATTTTAAGTGCCTGATTTCTCAATCTCACCATAGCAATCATGATATTGATATTTGTACTGAATATTTTATATAACTTGCATATAATTATGGCTCCCCTCACTCTAGCATCAGGGTGCTTTTAAGTAAATACAAAATATCTTCTGTCCCTTTATCTGTCCATTTATAATAAACCAATTTACAATAAACCTGGCTCTGAGGAAAATAGCAGTAAATATTGTCAAGTGCAAAATTAGCTACTGAGTAAATTTAACATTTTTTGAGCCAAAGGCATTGCTTTTACCACTATTACCCTGGGTGATTTGTCTAAATCTGGTAGATTCTCCCCAGATCACCTATTGGAGGAAGGTCCCTCGCTCCTAACAGAAAAATAATCTGGGAAATAGCCTAGCTCACAGCATAGCCACAAAAAATTCAGGGAAAAATATGACTGTCCCCCTCCCCTTGGAGAGGAACAGAATTTAAGGGAGACTGTCAGACTCCAGAAGTTCAAACGGGAAAACCAAAAGCAGTGGTGCTCTTCTGAGCTCCAGCCACTTGGAGCAAATTGATGATTTGTGTAATAACAGATAAATCTGTAGAACCAGTGAATAAACTGCATTTATTCTGGAACTCTGGGTCCCTCACCTGTGCTCTTATCACTAATCTACCTCTCCTTGGACTACATCTACAATAGCAAGACTCTGAGAAGCCAATGGAGATGAGCTACAGCAAGGATTGAAGCTTTAACTGTATATAAATAAAGCTATCATAGATTTCCCTTTCGTTTTTTCCCTGTAATGTGTTTCAAGCAGCCTTTGTCTCTTGCTCATTCCCTTGAGATTTTCAGTGAGAAGAGACAATCTAGCCCTCAGTTTGAAAATCTGTATTTGTGCTGTATGAAATCTAAATTAATTTAGTTTTATTTTTTCCTACATTTATGGAAACATCCAGTAAACTGTGCCCTTTGCTCTAATAAAAGTAAATAATACCAGATCTTTTCATTTCAGACAGAGCAGTCACAGAACTAGGTAAGTCAAGCCATTTTTTGCTTCATGTCTTTTTATATATAACATTGACACCCCAGAAGGGTCAGCAACAGGGTTTGAAGTTGGAGTTTCATGCAGGAGCATCTGCTGCCCAAGCTAAAAGGCCTAGCTCCTTAACCAAGTCTGTTATAGGTTTATCCAGTTTGAGGTGCTTAGCCAGCACTAGAGTGAGACAGAGTGCTACATAGACACAAATCCTACTCTGAGCAGAAGGAATATCTTCTCTCAGTGCTGCAGTGCTCGGAACAGAGTGGCCCAACAAGCAGGGGTCTAGACAGTCAAATGTCTCTGCCCCCAGCTTCCTGAGGAACTTTGGAGAAGGCACTCCCAGTTTCTGGATTTCAGATTCCCCATTGGGAAACAAAGACTGATATTGGTTGAGTGGAAATTCAGGGCTTTGTGGGGTGGTTATGCTTACAGATGAGATCAGTGACCCAAAGCCTAGGTAATGACCTGGTGTAATCCATTTAATTACAGAAATATACACAAGTCCTGCTGTTTCTCTGAATAGCAGTGTGAACATATAGCACACAAGCTTTTGCCAAAATCCCACACCAGACATTCCAGTTAGTCCTGTGTCTGAGAAACCACTACCCCTCAGCCTCTGCTTCCTCACCTAGGTCACAGACACAACTCCTGCTGCTTATTTACTGCAACTGCTTAAACTCACAGCCTTCTGATAGGCCTCAGCCTCTGTGTTTCCTTCTGAGGAGAGCCCATTAACCCTACTCTCACGCCCTGGCCACATGGCTTGTCAGTTCTCTTGGACATTAGTTCCTCCCTTTATATCCAGCTGTTTTGCATCACTGAAGAGTTGTTCCTACTGTTAGAAACAAAGGTTTTAGCCACCCACCCCATTTATTCTAACAATCTCCATGGTTGCAGGGTTGCCAACTTTCTAATCACACAAAACCGAACACCCTAGCCCTGTCCCTTCCCCAAGGCCACGCCCCCCACTCACTACATTCCCTCTCCCTCGGTGGCTTGCTCTCCCCCACCCTCACTCACTTTCACTGGGCTGGGGCAGGGGGTTGAGGTGTGGGAGGGGGTGAGGTCTCTAAGTGGGGGTGCGGGCTCTGGGGTGGGGCCAAAATGAGGGGTTCAGGATGCGTGTGGGGGCTCTGGGCTGGAGCAAGGGGTTGGAGTGTGGGAGAGGGTGAGGACTCCCGCTGGGGGTGTGGGCTTTGGGGTGGGGCCAGGGTGATGGGTTTGGGGTGCAGGAGGGGACTCCAGGCTGAGGGTGGGGCAGAGGGGTTCAGGGTGTGAGAGGGGGCTCTGGGCTGGGGAAGGGGGTTAGGGTGCAGGGGGGGTGAGGGCTCCATCTGGGGGTGCAGGCTCTGGGGTGAGGTCGGGGATAAGGGGTTTGGGATGCAGGAGGGGGCTCCGGGTTTGGGGGGGTTCAGGGCTAGGGCAGGGGGTTGGGGCTCAGGGTTGGAGGGGCTCACCTCTGGCAGTTCCCAATCAGCAGTGCAGTGGTGGGGGGCCTAAGACAGGCTTCCTGCCTGTCCTGACTCTGCGCTGCGCCCCGGAAGCAACCAGCAGGTCCAACCCCTAGGTGGAAGCGTGACAGGAGGCTCGGCGCAATGCTCTCACCTGCAGGCACCGCCCCCGCAGCTCCCATTGGTCATGGGTCCTAGCCAATGGGAGTGCGGAGCAGGTGCTCGGGGCAGGGAAAGCATGCGAGCCCGGTGGCCCTCCCGCCTAGAAGCTGGAGCTGCTGTCTGCTTCTGGGGTGCAGTGCGGAGCCAGGACAGGTAGGGACTAGCCTTCTTTAGCTTCGCAGCACTGCTGACTGGAATTTTAATGGCTCAGTCGGTGGTGCTGACCAGAGCCACCACGGTTCCTTTTCGACCAAACGTTCCGGTCAAAAACCAGACACCTGGTCACCCTATGTGGTTGTCTTCCCTCCAAGACTCCAATGGCAGACGGTCAGCACCTTTCACTATAACAATATTCACTTTCCTTTATACAGCACTTTGAGATCTACAGATGAAAGCAAAAATATGAGAGTTAAAGTAGTTGTAGAGCTACAGGCTAGTTCTTTCCCGTTGCAAGTATTCTCACTGGAATCAATGGGACTTTTCCTGAGTGAGGACTGGAGAAACTTGCCAAATATGAATTCTCACAGTCTTGAGTTCCATTAACTTGGTGATTCTCCTTTTGCAGATTTCAGGAGGGCTCGGAGCTACATGGGTGAGTTTAACTCTGTAATTAGACTGCCACCTTATTAGGGCTCTTTGTCCAGACCCCGAGGGAGCAGGAGATGGCAATGATATATGAAGGATTAAGGGACTTAAGGTCTAGATATGAAGGCAGGGTCTATGCTAATAGCAGATACTAACATTTGTAGGAAGTTTCTTTCTTTCTTTTTTAACTCATACAGTCAAAAAGCCGGTATTTGTACAACAATCAAATATGAGTTGTATATTTCTGTTCTTTTTAATCAAATGAGTGGGATCTATTGATAATTGTACAGCTACTTCAGCTCAGATCTAGTGCTTTTCATACACTAAAATAAAGAAAATAAGTTTAAAATATATCCCTAATGTGGGGATGCCACTATCTTGATTCAGGAAGTAAAGGCTGGAATCTAGTTTCCTATCACAAGTAAAACAGGGGGGACTTCTTACTTTAATTGTTACTTAAAATATTTGCTTTAACATTAGAAGCTCTTCCTGTTCTCCTCAAATTTTCCTTTATTAATGAGATCTGACTCACTTGTGGCTAATTGAGTTATTCTTGTCCCTCTCCCTTGGGGTTCCCTGACTGATCCATGGTTAATGGGGTTATTCTCCTGTGGGATTGGGGGAGGGGTGTCCTTGACTGAACCATGACTAATGGGGGTGTTCTAGTCCCTCTCCTGTGGTATTGAGAGTCCCTGACTGACAAGTAGCTAATGGGGTTAATTTGGTCTCTCTTCCCAGTTCCCGTCACCCTGGATCCAAGTTACAAACACTCTGAATGCACCGTGTGTGAAGATGGCAGAACAGTCCAACACAACCCCCCTTCCCCAGGGCCAACTTCCCCCTCCGGTGCCCTGATAGCTGTGGGAAGGGAGGGATTTTTGGCCAGGAAGGATCATGGTGGGGAGGGTATGGTTTGCAGGAGGTACTGGGAGGTGGAAGTAGGGAACAGCCCGGACTGGGAGCTGGGGGTGCTGAGTGAGACTGTGAGGGACAAAGTAAGGCAGGGGAGTCTGGAAAGACCCCCTGAGGAGGGGTTCTGGGCTCTGGGGAAATCCAAGGGGCAGTATCACCCACAGCAGGCTGACACTGTGATACAGAACTGGGATGAGAAGCCGACAGTGGTTGGGGTGTATCTGGATCTAGAATGGGGGAGTCTCTCCTTTTATAGTGTCCGTGCAATGGGCCTTATTCTGGAGATTCCTGTGGAAGGTTCTGATAAAGTATACCCGTTCCTCAGCCTTGGTTACACTGCAGGGGGGTACCAGGAGAAATCCCTCAGCATCTGCCCTCCCAGCGACTGGGATTTCCCTCAGAAATTACTAGTCAGTCGGTCTGTTAATCAGGGAACTCCCAAAACCCAAGGACAGCCTCCTGCCCACAACAATGGGGAAGAGGCAGGAAGCAACACAGGGCCATCTGCAACAGGAGAAACATCCCCAGCTCCTGGACAGCACCCTGCTTTTGTAGACCAGAATGTGAAAGGAAACAGCGCTTGGTCATCTATGGTCAAAAATTTCCAAAAGTCCTTCCCCTACCCAAAAAGGAGAAAGGGGGATAAAACAGAAGAAGAAGGGGGGGAAGAAACACCAAATCTCGAGATCTCAAAAGCCCACCTGCAAAAACCCCACCTGCCAAAAGCCCTCTCACAGAGTAAAAGGAATCAGAAACAGAAAAACACTCAGAACATGAATCCAGAGGAAATCTCTGAAGCTGACACTCTTGCTCTGCAGATTTCAGAGTCAGGAACTATGACAGGGGAATCAGATCCAAATGCTGACACCTTGAAAATAACCTTGCTTCAAAGAGAGTCTGGAAATGGTGACACTTCAGATGTTTCCTCCCCCTTGAATTCAAAGGAAAACTGCAGTGATTAGTGATAATGCATTTAAAACTCACACTAATTAAATAAGAAGGTGTTACTGTTAAGGTTAGGAATTTAAATACACTAAAGTCAGGAAATGCAGAAGGGAAGGTTCTTACAGTCACATCTGATCAGCTGGTGCTACCCTTATTTGGTGTGGTACTCAGTGTGAGCGGATGATAGACTGAAGCCCCTCACTTTGCAGGACCAGAGTCTGATATCCCTACTCATGTGGAATAGCACCTTATTCCAACATCAGTCCTATTGACCTCAGCATGACCACTCATGGGGTAAGGTATCATGCAGCATGAATACAGAAACAAGATTCAGGCCAGTCATAAACACTGTGTGACTGCTAGTGCACAAATGCATATTTTACAGGAAAAGTGAGCCTCTACCTTTGGGAAATTTGCCCAAAATGTTACACTTGGATTGTGTGTATAATCTTCCTGTTTATCACACATAAAACAAAAAGAAAGAAAATGCCAGTGCTATGTTGCATTCAGCTATGAAACTGTAAAGCCTTTGGCTTTCTGTGTACTGGGGGTAAAAATTTCAAAAGTGCCTAGGTGAGTTAGGATCCTAAGTCCCTTTTCAGAAGTGACTTAGGCACTTGGGCTCAGATCTTCAAAGCTATTTAGGCACTTAGCTCCCATTGAAATCAAGTGTAGCCAGATCCTTAGGCTCCCAAAAGTCTATTACTTTTGAAAAGGGGACTTACTCTACTAAATCATTTAGGGTCAGATTTTTAAAGATATTTAGGTGCCTACCTCCCATTTCAATAAACACCATTAAAAATCTGACCCTTTTGAAATGTTTTCACTATACCTTTAATGTTTAAGAACATGCCTTGCATACTGAGTTGAGTAGCTGTTTTGTAGAGGGTCCTGGCAGCTAATACCCAAGGAGACCTCTGCACGCTTGCACACACACATACACACACACACACACACACAGTGCTCTCAAAGATACATTACTTTTGTTTTCTCTTCTTGTTGTTTTCTTTAATCAAAAACACCCTGGAGGTGTTTGTGGTTTTTTTTGTGTGTGTGTGTGGAAACATTCAGGCAATGAGGATGGGAATGTAAAGCACAAGGAAGAGCTCAGAGAAAGTGAGGAAGCCATGAAAAAATATCCTAAATAGAAACAAAAGAGAAAAAGAACATAATGGAAATATAGAGCCTGCAGGTTAACGAAGTAAAGGCAATATCTGAAATATATGTTCATAGGCTTGGTCAGTATTTTCACGTAAATATTATCAATATGTTCCAGAAACAAACTTCTAGCTAGAAAAGGATATAAATGGGATAGAAATAAATAAATAATCTAAAGCAAAGATAAAGAAAAAAAACTTGGGGGGTGGGGAAAGAGTCTGTTGCCTTTATTGTATTGTGGTATTGTAATCAAAAGAGTAAGGTTTAATTTGATGGTTTTATCGTTTCTACATTAAATATGAAGAATATGGTTTGGTTTACAAAGTTTTCCTTTTTTATTTTCAGTGTTCTAATAAAAATATAGTTGATGTGGTCAGGTTTATTTTCATGCTATTTTTAACTGAAGCTCGGGTACAAAATCTATATATTTCAACTGAAAATTAAATTAAAACTCACCACCACCATCAAAAACCCCCTCACTTTGGGTTTGACTTCACCAGGATAAAAAGCATGTTTTTAAACTTCTGTTAGCTCCCTGTGTTAAAACCCCAGTGTAGACAAGGCAATTTGTATTTTAACATGTTAGCTGGCAGGGGTTGACCCTAGGGGGAAGCCCCAGCTTTATTTTGATGGGTTTAACATGTTTTAAAGGCACATGGTCCTGTGTAGACTAAATTTTTAAAATGGGTTAGTGCTGTGTCTTTGATGTCTACACCACATTAATAATATGCAAAAATCACAGGGACTCAACTCAGTTCCATATAACCATGTTTATTAACTGTTTACAGATATACACACCTAGCTGCTTATGTCTGCTGCTGCTCTGGCAAGATTCTGGTGGCTATAGCAATAGAAAACAGGGAGATCAGCTAGTGGGCTATTTAAAGGGATATTACTTAATTTCTATACACTACATCCTCCTGCACCTTCAGCGTGACAGGCATATAAAAATATATATACAAATGTACTGCTTTGAAAACTATGATTAGTGATACACAACAGGCTAGTAATTCAGTCTGAGAGGTGGTTTATGACTTCTATCTGGATAGCATCTCATAGGCATCACAGCAGGATCTGGGACATCATCTGTAATTTCTGGAGTAGCTGTGTCTACAACTCCCTGCTGTATAGCCTGAAGGTTATTTGTAGTAGGAAAAGGGCCAGGATGCTCACAGCTGCTATCACTAGTCACTGTCTGTGGCTGTATTGTAGGCTTGTTGTTTTCAACAGGCATCACTGCTGTAGAACTGCCATATGTAACCACCTGAATATGAGTTCTCAGTGCAATGCTGTGACACAAAGGACAATGCAACCCTTGGATGCAGGGCCGGCTCTAGCTTTTTTGCTGCCCCAAGCAGCAAAAAAAAGCGCCGCCCCCGAGCCTCCCAGCCGAGCACCGCCCCCCCCCAGCCGAGCACTGCGCTGCCCCCCCGCCGAGCGCCGCCAGAACCCCCCCCAGAGCACCGCCCCCCCGCGCCACCCCCCCGCCGAGCGCCGGAGGCCGCCCCTCCCCCCCCCGCGCCGAGTGCCGCCGGAACACCCCCTCGCCGAGCGCCGCATGCCGGAGCCCGCCCCCCCGTGCCGAGCGCCACCGGAAAGCCCCCCCGCGCCGCCAGAGCCCGCCCCCCGCCAACTGCTGCGCTGCCGGAGCGCACCCCCATCCCCGCGGAATGCCGCGCCACGCTCCCCCTGCCGCCCCTTACCAGGTGCCGCCCCAAGCATGTGCTTGGGTGCCTGGTACCTGGAGCCGGCCCTGCTTGGATGTATATTAAGGGGAATATCAAGCGGAAATAGGGATTTTGCTTTCATAGACAGCCTTGATAATATCGCTACTAGAATACAGTGTCCAATTCTGGTGTCCACACTTCAAGAAGGATGTGGAAATACTGGAGAGTGGTCAAAGGAGGAGCCATAAAAATGATCCGGGGCCAGGAACACAAGCCTTATGACATGAGAGTCAAGGAGCTCAAACTATTCTGCTTATCAAAGAGAAAGATGAGAAGTGACTTGATCACTGTGTCTAGGTCCTGACACATGGAAAAGAGATCTGAGAACAGAAAGCTTTTTCACCACACCAACAGAGGCAGAACACAAGCCCATGGCTGGAAAGTGAAACTAGACAAACTCACCCTTGAAATATGATACAATTTTCTAGCACTGGCTGTGATTAAACATTGTAGCAGCTTCCCAAAAGAAGTGGATTCACTATAGCTTGGAGTCTTTAAAACAGGATTAGATATTTAAAAGATCCACTGTAATTCATCTGCTGGGAGAAATTCTGCAGCCCCTGTAGGCAGGAGGTCGGGCTGCATGGTCCTGGTGATCCCTTCTGGATTTGGAGTCTGTGAATCCATTCATACCCTTCTGTCATGGGCCATGGGGAGAACAGGAACCTCTACAATGCCTTCAACATGCTCAAAACACTGCAGCTCTGCACTGTGACAAAGACTATTATCAAATCTCAGGCTTCAGTGCTCTAGCTGATTGCCTGCAAGGGTAAGAAAGGATTCCCTCCTCCCCAGAGCACAGTTGGCTAGATGTGTTCTGGATTTTTGTTTTGTTTGGGAATTTTTTTTGTTTGCTTGCTTTTAACTTCCTCAGAATCATCAGAGATTGGCCACTACTGAAGATGGGACACTGGACAGGATGGGCAGTGCTCTGAGATGGCACAGGGTATCCTCTTTCTAGATGTCTGGTTCACGTATCTTGCTCACATGCTCAGGGTCACCAAATTTGGGCGGTCAGGAAGAAATTTCTCCCACCACCACCTAAAACTGGGATTTTTTTCACCTTCCTCTGCAACATGTGGCATGGGTCTCGAGATTATCTGTATATATCTCACCTAATCCATTTCATGCCATCACGGGGTCTTTGGGCATTGATGCATGTTGGTCTCTCCTGTCCTCTGCCTGTGGAACACAGCAGTTTACTCCCATGAGGACTGAAAGGCTAAAGCATTAGCTAAAGTCTTTTGGCTCAGTGCAGAGCTGGAAACTTCCAAGGATGCAACAGAGCTTGTTTAGGTATGGATTGCATTTGCTGACCACCTTTAAATTCTTTGCCATTTCCTCTGTTTATGCCTCAATCCCTGGCCACCACACACAGCTCCTGGAAAGGACTTTCATTTTACATAATACGCACTAATCAGTGACTGTAACAGGGCCCCTAGCACCACTCTGGGCATTGGGGTCAGCACTGACTGAGAGGAGGATGTCCCCTACTGAGCCCCTGCCCTGCTCCCTGCAGCACAGACCCCCTAGCACTCCACTGGGAATTACAGATGACATTGCATTGCAGATAAAGTTTGCAGATGACACAAAAATGGGGGGAGTGAGAAATAATGAAGCGGACACATCACTGATTCACAGCAATCTGGATCTCTTGATAAACTGGACACAAGGAAACAATGTGCATTTAAATATGTCTACATGTAAATGTATCCATCTAGGAACAAACAATGCAGGCCTTACTTACAGGATGGAGGACTCTAACCTGGGAAGCAGTGACTCTGAAAAAGATGTGGGGGTCATGGTGGATAATCAGCTGAACATGAGCTCCCAGTGTGATGCTGTGGCCAGAAGAGCTAATATGATCCTGGGATGCATAGATTCATAGATTCTAGGACTGGAAGGGACCTTGAGAGGTCATTGAGTCCAGTCCCCTGCCCTCATGGCAGGACCAAATACTGTTTAGACCATCCCTGATAGACATTTATCTAACCTACTCTTAAATATCTCCAGAGATGGAGATTCCACAACCTCTCTAGGAAATTTATTCCAGTGCTTAACCACCCTGACAGTTAGGAACTTATTCCTAATGTCCAACCTAGACCTCCCTTGCTGCAGTTTAAGCCCATTGCTTCTTGCTCTATCCTTAGAGGCTAAGGTGAACAAGTTTTCTCCCTCCTCCTTATGACACCCTTTTAAATACCTGAAAACTGCTATCATGTCCCCTCTCAGTCTTCTCTTTTCCAAACTAAACAAACCCAATTCTTTCAGCCTTCCTTCATAGGTCATGTTCTCAAGACCTCTAATCATTCTTGTTGGTCTTCTCTGGAACCTATCCAGTTTCTCCATATCTTTCTTGAAATGCGGTGCCCAGAACTGGACACAATACTCCAGTTGAGGCCTAACCAGTGCAGAAGAGAGCGGAAGAATGACTTCTCGTGTCTTGCTCACAACACACCTGTTAATACATCCCAGAATCATGTTTGCTTTTTTGCAACAGCATCACACTGTTGACTCATATTTAGCTTGTGGTCCACTATAACCCCTAGATCCCTTTCTGCCATACTCTTTCCTAGACAGTCTCTTCCCATTCTGTATCTGTGAAACTGATTGTTCCTTCCTAAGTGGAGCACTTTGCATTTGTCTTTGTTGAACTTCATTCTGTTTACCTCAGACCATTTCTCCAATTTGTCCAGATCATTTTGAATTATGACCCTATCCTCCAAAGCAGTTGCAATCCCTCCCAATTTGGTATCATCTGCAAACATAATAAGCATACTTTCTATGCCAATATCTAAGTCGTTGATGAAGATATTGAACAGAGCCGGTCCCAAAACAGACCCCTGCAGAACCCCCCTTGTTATACCTTTCCAGCAGGGTTGGGAACCATTAATAACTACTCTCTGAGTACAGTTATCCAGCCAGTTATGCATCCACCTTATAGTAGCCCCATCTAAGTTGTATTTGCCTAGTTTATTGATAAGAATATAATGTGAGACCGTATCAAATGCCTTACTAAAGTCTAGGTATACCACATCCACCACTTCTCCCTTATTCACAAGACTCGTTATCCTATCAAAGAAAGCTATCAGATTGGTTTGACCCGACTTGTTCTTTACAAATCCATGCTGGCTATCCCCTATCACCTTACCACTTTCCAAGTGTTTGCAGATGATTTCCTTAATTATTTGCTCCATTATCTTCCCTGGCACAGAAGTTAAACTAACTGGTCTGTAGTTTCCTGGGTTGTTTTTATTTCCCTTTTTATAGATGGGACTATATTTGCCCTTTTCCAGTCTTCTGGAATCTCTCCCATCTCCCATGATTTTCCAAAGATAATAGCTAGAGGCTCAGATACCTGCTCTATTAGCTCCTTGAGTATTCTAGGATGCATTTCATCAGGCCTTGGTGACTTGCAAGCATATAACTTTTCTGAGTGATTTTTAACTTGTTCTATTTTTATTTTATCTGCTAAACCTACCCCCTTTCCATTAGCATTCACTATGTTAGGCATTCCTTCAGACTTCTCCGTGAAGACCGAAACAAAGAAGTCATTAAGCATCTCTGCCATTTCCAAGTTTCCTGTTACTGTTTCTCCCTCTTTACTGAGCAGTGGGCCTACCCTGTCTTTGGTCTTCCTCTTGCTTCTAATGTATTGATAAAAAGTCTTCTTGTTTCCCTTTATTCCTGTAGCTAGTTTGAGCTCATTTTGTGCCTTTGCCTTTCTAATCTTGCCCCTGCATTCCTGTGTTGTTTGCCTATATTCATCCTTTGTAATCTGTCCTAGTTTCCATTTTTTATATGACTTCTTTTTATTTTTTAGATCATGCAAGATCTCATGGTTAAGCCAAGGTGGTCTTTTGCCACATTTTCTATCTTTCCTAACCAGCGGAATAGCTTGCTTTTGGGCCCTTAATAGTGTCCCTTTGAAAAACTGCCAACTCTCCTCAGTTGTTTTTCCCCTCAGTCTTGATTCCCATGGGACCTTACCTATCAGCTCTCTGAGCTTCCCAAAATCTGCCTTCCTGAAATCCATTGTCTCTATTTTGCTGTTCTCCCTTCTACCCTTCCTTAGAATTGCAAACTCTATGATTTCATGAGCACTTTCACCCAGGCTGCCTTCTACTTTCACATTCTCAACGAGTTCCTCCCTATTTGTTAAAATCAAGTCTAGAACAGCTTCCCCCCTAGTAGCTTTTTCCACCTTCTGAAATAAAAAGTTGTCTCCAATGCAGTCCAAGAATTTGTTGGATAGTCTGTTCCCCGCTGTGTTATTTTCCCAACATATATCCGGATAGTTGAAGTCCCCCATCACCACCAAATCTTGGGCTTTGGATGATTTTGTTAGTTGCTTGAAAAAAGCCTCATCCACCTCTTCCACCTGGTTAGGTGGCCTGTAGTAGACGCCTAGCATGACATCTCCCTTGTTTTTTGCCCCTTTAAGCCTAACCCAGAGACTCTCAACACTTCCGTCTCCTATGTCCATCTCTACCTCAGTCCAAGTGTGTACATTTTTAATATATAAGGCAACACCTCCTCCCTTTTTCCCCTGTCTATCCTTCCTGAGCAAGCTGTACCCATCCACACCAACATTCCAATCATGTGTATTATCCCACCAAGTTTCAGTGATGCCAACAATGTCATAGTTGTATTTATTTATTAGCACTTCCAGTTCTTCCTGCTTATTCCCCATACTTCTCGCATTTGTATATAGGCATCTAAGATACTGGTTTGATCTTTCCTCCCAGTTTTGTCCTGACTCTTTCTCTCTGCCAATATAGCCCACACTCCCTCTCGTTTCCGACTCATTTCCCCGGTCTCCATGTTCCCCACTTACCTGTGGGCTTTGCTCACCTGTCCCCGTCGAACCTAGTTTAAAGCCCTCCTCACTAGGTTAGCCAGTCTGTGTCCGAACAGGGTCTTTCCTCTCCTCGAAAGGTGAACGCCATCTCTGCCTAGCAGTCCTTCCTCGAATAGCATCCCGTGGTCTAGGAAGCCAAAGCCCTCCTGGCGACACCATCTTCGCAGCCAGGCATTCACCTCCATGATGCATCTGTCTCTGCCCGGGCCCCTACCTTTGACAGGAAGAATTGAAGAGAATACCACCTGCGCTCCAAACTCCTTCACCCGTACTCCCAGAGCCCTGTAGTCACTCTTGATCCACTCAGTGTCACACCACGCAGTATCATTTGTGCCCACATGGATGAGTAGCATGGGGTAGTAGTCAGAGGGCCGGATAATCCTCGACAATGCCTCCGTAACGTCTCGGATACGGGCCCCCGGCAGGCAGCATACCTCCCGAGATGAAATGTCAGGGCGACAGATGGGCGCCTCCGTCCCCCTCAGCAGAGAGTCTCCGACCACCACTACCCTACGTTTCCTATTCGCAGTGGTGGCAGCAGACTTTCCAGCCTTAGGGGTACGAGGTTTCTCCTCCTTTACTGTAGGGAGTGATTCCTTCTTTCCTGTATCAAGAAGAGCATAACAGTTACCTATAACCACGGCAGGAGGGTTCGGAGCAAGGGTGGAGCACTGCCTGCTGCCAGAAGTAACCAGCTGCCAGTGTCCACCCTGAGCCATCTCCTCCTCCACCAGTGGTGTATCAGCAGTCCTTTGTACTGGGACAGCTACCTCAGCTGTCTCCACATGGACACCGTCGAGGAATTGCTCGTGGATACGGATGCTCCTCAACCTAGCCACCTCCTCCTGTAGCTCTCCCACCTGCTGCCTGAGAGATTCCACCAGCAGGCACCTCTCACATTGGATGGTCCCCCCAGCCTGGATATCAGTAAGTGGAAATTGCAAGTTACAGTCTTTGCAAAACCACACCAGGATCTGGGTAGAGGCATCCATGCTCAGGCGCTCTGTCTGGCTACAGGCACAGGTGGAGGAGACAGCAGCAGTGCTGGCACAGGTGTTGCGGGTCTTCCTAACCATCGTAAGCCTCCCTCTGTCAAACTCCAGTCTGCAGCCCCCTGTCAGCTGAAAGGGTTGTTTAAGCAAAAGGTTAGAATGTAGTTGCTTTATAGGTATTAAGGGGAATCAAGAGAAAACAGATGGAACCGGCAAGGGACCCTCGCCCCCTTCCTGCTCCCCTTCCAAACTCCCTTGCGAAACTCCCTGTTAGCAGCCCCTGGTCTCCTATGTCCATTTCCACCTCAGTCCAAGTGTGTACATTTTTAATATATAAGGAAACACCTCCTCCCTTTTTCCCCTGTCCATCTTTCCTGAGCAAGCCGTACCCATCCACACCAACATTCCAATCATGTGTATTATCCCACCAGGGGTGAAAGTAACTTAAAGGACTTACCTGTACACTGGAGTCCTGAGCGGGGGTGTGGCCTCAACTGGAAGAGGTGGGGCCTTTCACGATTCAAAGGCCCTGGGGCTCAGGCTGTGGCTGGGAGCCTCAGGGCCTTTAAATCATCCTGGAGCTGCCAGCTGCAGAGGCGGCTGGGAGCCCCAGGGCTCTGGAGTGAATTAAAGGGCCTGGGGCTCCCCGCAGCGGCCGGAGCACCAGGCCCATTAAATCCCTGCCCGAGCCCAGCTGCCAGAGCTCCGGCGGGGATTTAAAGGGCCCAGGACTCCCTGCAGTGGCTGGAGTCCCGGGTCCTTTAAATCCCCGCCCGAGCCCTACTGCCAGAGCTCCAGCGGCACTTTAAAGGGCCCGGTGCTCCCCACAGCGGCTGGAGCCCTGGGCCCTTTAAATCACCACCGTGGAAGCTGGTCCAGTCTGGGACGGCAGATTGCTCTTGCCGGTATGCCGTACCAGCTTACTTTCACCTCTCTATCCCACCAAGTTTCGGTGATGCCAATCAATGTCATAGTTGTATTTATTTATTAGCACTTCCAGTTCATCCTGCTTATTACCCATACTTCTCGCATTTGTATATAGGCAGCTAAGACACTGATTTTATCTTGCCTCCCAGTTTTGCCCTGACCCTCCTTTTTCTCTGCCATAAACAGGGGAATCTTGAGTAGAAGCAGAGAGGTTATTTTACCTCTGCATTTGGCACTGATGTGACCTTTGCAGGAATCCTGTGTCCAGTTCTGGTGCCCACAATTCAAGAAGGATGTTGACAAATTGGAGAGGGTCTAGAGCAGAGCCACAAGAATGAGTAAAGGATTAGGACGGTGGTTCTCAACCAGGGTATGCATATCCTTGGGGTCTTCCAGAGGGTACATCAACTCATCTTGATATTTGCCAAGTTTTACAACAGGCTGCATAAAAAGCACTAGCGAACTCAGCACGAACTAAAATTTCATACAGACAATGACTTGTTTATACTGCTCTATATACTACACACCAAAATGTAAGTAGAATATATATATTCCAGTTGATTTTATAATTATATGGTAAAAATGAGAAATCAGGCAATTTTTCAGTAATAGTTTACTATAACACTTTTGTACTTTTATGTCTGAATTTGTATGGTGAAACTTGGGGGTACGCAAGACAAATCAGACTCCTGAAAGGGGTACAGTAGTCCGGAAAGGTTGAGAGCCAAGGGATTAGAAAATCTGCCTTATAGTGATAGGCTCAAGGAGCTAAATCTATTTAGATTAACAAAGAGAAGATTAAGGGATGACTTGATTACCATCTAAAAGTACCTACATGGGGAACAAATATTTAATAATAGATCTTCCTGACCCCATGGAGGTTTCTGTCTGAGCTTTCTGCTCACAAAGGAGACACCACTGTGTTGACATGTGCAGTCCCTGCTGACACACCAATAAAACACATCTTCCCTAACAATGGGGAGAGGGTTCCTTTCTAGACAAATAAGAAAAACAATTCCATTCATCACCTACACCAAATTACATGCACATGGAGCTTCCTGGCATTTTTCTGCCAGCATCAGCATAAGGACAAAATAACCAAGTGAAAAATTCTCTCCCAAATGCACCCCATATCTGAGGTTATATCTACACTGTGAGCTAGGGATGTGATTCCCCAGCTCTCATACACATTGTCGCGCTGCTCAGTGAGAGGCAGCATCAGTATAAATAGCAGTATAGCTGCAGTAACAGGGGCAGCAGCTGTGAGTGAGCACAGTTTAGCCATGCCGAGTAGGTACCCACTGATTTCAGGAGTGTTTGTACACTGTCTGGGCTACCACGGCTACATAGTTATTTATACTCATGCTAGCTGTCATCGAGCTACTATGAGCTGGGAAATCACATCCTTGACTTGTAGGGGCTCATTCACCTGCATATCTACCAGCGTGATATATGTCATCATGTGCCAGCAATGCCCCTCTGCCATATACATTGGCCAAACTGGACAGTCTCTAGGCAAAAGAATAACTGGACACAAATCTGACATCAGGAATCATAACATTCAAAAACCAGTGGAAGAACACTTCAACCTCTGTAACCATTCAGTGACAGACTTGAAGGTGGCAATTTTGCAACAAAAAAACTTCAAAAACATTGCAAAGAGAGACTACTGAACTTGAATTAATATGCAAATTAGATACAATTAACTTCCATCTAAACAGAGACTGGTAATGGTTGGGTCATTACACTAATTGAATCTATTTCCTCATGTTAAGTATCCTCACACCTTCTATGGGTCATCTCGATTATCACTTCAAAAGGTTTTTTTCTCCTGCTGATGATAACTCATCTCAATTGACTGGCCTCTTACAGTTGGTATGCGTACTTCCACCTTTTCATGTTCTCTGTATGTATAAATATCTTCTTTCTGTGTGTTCCATTCTATGCATCCGATAATAGGCTGTAGCCCATGAAAGCTTATGCTCAAATAAATTTGTTAGTCTCTAAGGTGCCACAAGTACTCCTGTTCTTTTAACTTGTAGTGTAGACATAGCTTCACTGTGGAAGGTAAGCAAGGCTGCTTAGCCTCAAGGGGTCAGGGAGTAGGGACAAGCATCACACAAACGAGTGAATATTTCTGTTCACTCCATGTATAGAAGTTTAATGCTTAATATGTGAGAATCAAATATAATCTTATGTTGGGCCTGGGCCTGAATCCAATGAAGTCAAGCAGCAAAACTCCCATTGATGCCAATGATTGTAAGATCAGATGCCCTTTAAAGGTAAGCTGATTAGGGTGAAAATAATGGGGATTCTGCTCCTTTTTGATCCTGGGAGGTTCATGTCTCTTATTGAATGGAGGAGTTGCTTGGGCAGCAACAGGCAGAAGTATGGAGAAAGGACCTTATAGCTGCCAAAACAAGAAGGGAAGGCCAACAACAAAGTTGGGATTCAAACCGACAGATGCATAGCACAATGGAGTAACAACCCATTGCCTTAACCCATCAGCCACCTCAAAGGCCCTTTTGCTATCAGCTCCCCTTTGGTTGGCTGATGCTGGCGACCAAGGCAGGAAGAGATGACATAGGAAGGAAATGATACCAGCCTGCCAGTTGTGTAGAGGCATCATGCAAGATTCCCATTCTTGCAAGCTGGGTTGAAGTACCAGCTGGTGGAACTGTGCTATGGCCTTGGCTATGTTGTGGTCTTCTCTTGATTTGTTCCTGGAAGAGTTGTTTGGGTAGTAACAGAGAGAAGAGGCCCAGAGCAATGACTCAGTAGCCATTGCCAAAAAAAAGAATGGAAGGGCAAAGACCAAGGTTCCCTTCCAAGCCACACATGTAGAGCCTGAATTATGAGAAGTCCTCTGGCTTAACTACTCAGCCAGCTCGTCAGCCAAGCAGGATCTTTAGCCATCAGCTGTCCTTTGACAGCCAAAGACAGGCACCCAAGGGAGCTAGAAAAGTTGTAGCGGCATATGTGACGCGCTGGGAGGGCATGTAGGGTGGAGTGCCCCCCCAGCAGCTAGCCCAGGCAGGGAGTGGAAGGGGTGGGCCCAGAGCCTCTTCCAGTCATGCTGCCTGGGATGCTGCCCAGTTCAGCGCAGCATCCAGGCTGACTGGAAGTGTGCCTGGCTGCAGCAGGAGCAGGCAGCTCCCAGCCCAGGCTCAATTTCTAGGGACAGCGGCCAAGCAAGCCAGCATGCTTGGAGTCGGCTTCTGTCCCCAGAAGCTGAGCCCAGTCAGGAAGCAGGTTGCCACTGCCCCCTCCCCAGCCAGGCTCTATCTCAGGCAGCTGCTGCTGCACACAGAGCATGTGGGGGAGAGCAGGGGGGCTCTGGCTCGCTCAGCTCCTGTCCCGGAAGCCGAGCCTGGGTGGAAGGCAGCCCATTGCTGCCACAGCCAGGCACTCTCTCAAGCAGTTGCTGTGCTCCACCAAACAGGGTGTAGGAGCACCCACTCCCTGCCTGGGTCTGGCTGCCAGAAAGAGCAGCTGAACATGCTGGGGGGTGGGGAGAGCCAGTGCAGTGGGAGGACTGACACCCCCCACACACACCCACACAGGTAACAATGGGTGGGGACAGCACAGGGGACCCGGGCTGGGGGCGGGGAGGAGTCACAAGGGGTGGTCACATGCAGTGGTGAGCTGGAGCCGGTTCGTACCGGTTTGCAAGAACCGGTTGCTAAAATTAGACGCCAGTGGAGAACTGGCTGTTAAAGGGCCAGGGGGGTGGACAAACAACTCCGGTCCGCGGGCCACATCCAGCCTGCGGGACTGTACTGTCCCCCACCTAAGCTTCCAGGAGTCCCATCTGGGACCTCCCCAGACCCTTCCCCCCACAGAGCCTCAGCGTGCTTAGTCGCCGGCAGCTTAGCTCCCCAGACCTGCCGCTTTCAGCAGCCGCCAGCAAGGTAAGGGGGGGAAGGTGCTGTGAGCTCCAGGGCCGCCGGGGGGGCAAGTGGGGCAATTTGCCCCAGGACCTGCAGGGGCCCCCACGAGAATCTCTGAGGCTCCCCCCCGTTCCCTGTCCACCCCCGAAAACCTCTGTCCCATCCAACTCCTCCTTCCCTGCTCCCTGTCCACAGGACTCCCTGCCCCTTATCCAACCCCCCCGGCCCCGGCCTCTTACCATGCCGCTTACCCCCACCTGCCCCCTCACCTGGAGCATCCCTGGAGAACGTTGCAGGGGCATGGTGGCTTGGGCGGGGCCTGAGCCGCCAAAACAAGAAGGAAATGCCAACAACAAAGATGGGATTCAAACCCATGTGTGTAGAGCACAACGGATTAGCAATTCAGTGCCTTAACATCTCAACTACGTCATCATGCAAAAGCACCCTTTTGCCACCAGCTCTCTTTTAATCTGCTGACACTGGTGACCCAAGGCAGGAAACTGGGAACGGGTGGCAGGGGATGGATCACTTGATAATTACCTGTTCTGTTCATTCCCTCAGGGGCACCTGGCATTGGCCACTGTCGGAAGACAGGACACTGGGCTAGATGGGCCTTTGGTCTGACCCATTCTTATATTCTTATGAGATGATGCAGAAAGGAAAGGCTGCAAGCACACCAGAGGTGTAGAGACTGCATGCAAGATTCTCATTCTGGAGCCCTGGATCCAAGTTGGCCTTGGTTGTGTTTGGGCCTTCTCTTGTTTTTTTTCCCTGAAAGAATTGTTTGGGCAGTGAGGGGGACAAGAGACCCAGAACAATGACTCAGTAGCCATTTCCATAAAACCCAAGTAAAGGGCAAAGACCAAGGTTCCCTTCCAAGCCACATATGTGGAGCTGAAAGGATGGCAAAGATTTGCAGTCTATAACAGTTGTGGATAAAGGCAGGGATTGGTTCTGTTAGTGTCCTGGTGTTAATGACATGTGAGAGTCCTTCCCCATCCAGAGAACCACAGCTGTACTGGGAACAAATCCACTAACAAGTGGTAACCTTTGCCCATGCAGTTCTTCATTATTTGTTAAGGGCAGGTGGTCAGGGCAGGGTTAAAATATCCCGGTTTCCAGCAGAGGCATGGCCTCAAGATCATGTGGCTATGAGCTGCCTCTCACTCCAGTCCTGCTGCTGGTTCCAGGGAAGAAGATAAGGTGCTTTCTCCTAATCCAGCAATGCTGAGTTGCAAACCACTGGTTAGAAAACAGTATTTCCATTACACAGGAAATGCTAACATTTCAAAAATTTTGTTCATTCCAAATCATAATGAAAAGTCAGAATGTTGATGTTTTCTACAAAATGGAAATCCTCCCCCCTCAAAAAAATCATTTTGGAAACATTGAATAGATTTGTTTTGATCATGTCAAAACACTGTTTTATACTGTAAAATATCAATTGTAATATATCTAACCTTAAATATAGTATATAATAAAACATTTTAACACAATATTAATGTCACAATTAAATGAATCAAAACCGTTGAAATGAAAAATTTGGCAAAGCAAATCTTTTGATAATATTGAAACAAAATATTTTGACAGTATTGAAATGAAATGAGAAAATCGGAATGATTTGTTTTTGACTTTCTCCTGTCAAGAATTTCATCCAATTAGCATGTTCCAGTGAAATCTTTTGATTTCAATTAAACTGAATTTTTCAACCAACTTTAGTCATGCATTGCTAAGGCTGTGTGTGGTCACATAACAGCCTGTGAATCATTTTTTCTTGCATATGCATTTAAAGAGATATTGGCCTTAATTTCAAAATTCAGATCTGGAACTGAAACACCCCATTGTTTGGGATTGTGGTGGTTGGACTACTTGGACGCAGGGTTTCATTCAACTTAATAATGAGACAGGGACTACTTGTGCAGTTCAGATATGGATGAAGATTTGTATTCAACCCTCCACAACCCCTAAGTTCAGGCTGCATGAATTCATGATTTTGATTCAAGGCCATCTCTTATTTTAGACCATAAAAAAAATCTTATGTTCCCTGTTCAGTTTTACAACTTGTCTCCTGTGTTTTTGTAGGACTCAAAGCCATGAGAGGATCAGCATACTGGTAGGAAGATCAGACACATAAATCACTTATTGCTCTGAGCTATAGATATGTTTGTTTTTTGGTTTTTGTAGGCATGTGACGTTCGTATAGTAATTCTGTGGCTAGGATCTTTGAAAAGTCACTTAAGATCACATATTGGACTAAGCATTGGAATTTCCATCAGCAGCAATTTTTAACTACCCATGGTTCTGTCTGTCTCAGTAGCATAGTATAGTACCTACTATACTATTGAGAGGCAGCATAGTACCTACTGTTTTCCACATTTATGAGCAAACATGACATGCTGTTTTGCTTTCTATTAGCACCTGAGTGAAGGAGCTAGGAATAATCCCATGTCTCTTGACTTCGAATACAGTGCCCAGTCATCTGGGCAACATTGTCATTTTAAAGCTATGTTGATTTGTAACTGATTTCAAAAGCAGCTCTGTATGAATGTGTATCTGGCACAAATCAGGATTGGAGTACAAATTGTGGTAGAGCTCCGACCTTGTCCCTGTGGGTCCTGCACTTCCAGATGGTTCACTGGGACCCTCCACGTAGCCCTTCTTTCTCTACGGCCAGGGTTATAGTCTTGCTCCCAAAGAAGAGGGACCCCCATGACCTTCGGAATTGGCGTTCCGTCTTGCTCCTCAGCATGGACTACAAAGTTGTAGCAAAGGCCATCTAGCTGCAGCTGGAGTCCGTGCTGGTGGACGTGGTCCACCCTGACCAGACCTACACTGTCCCCGGGCATACCATATTTGATAATCTCTATTTGTTCCAGGATCTCTTGGAGCTCGGGTATAGGGATGGTCTGTCATTCGCCCTTCTGTCCCTGGATCGGGAGAAGGCATTTGACAGGGTGGACCACGGGTATCTCCTGGGCACTCTGTGAACGTTCGGCTTCGGACCCCAGTTTGTGGGTTTTCTCCAGGTGCTGTATGCCTCCGCGGAGTGTCTGGTCAGGCTCAACTGGACCCTGACTGAACCGGTCAGCTTCAGGCAAGGAGTACAGCAGGGGTGCCCCCTCTCAGGCCAATTGTATGCTCTGGTGATTGAGCCCTTCCTCTCTCTCCTCCGCCAGAGGTTGATGGGGTTGGTGCTGCGGGAGCTGGAGATGCAGCTGGTCCTATTGGCGTATGCCAACGACATGCTCCACGTGGTCCTTCATGGAGCCGTGAGCATGGGCGTTTATTTGGTGCAGTCCACTCCCCTTCCAGACACCTGCCCCTTTTGCAGCGTGACGGAGACGCTGGCGCACGTTTATCTGGAGTGCGCCAGGTTGCAGCCCCTATTCTGGCTCCTCCTAGATATTTTATTACATTTTTGGTTGCACTTTTCCCCTCACCTGTTCATCTACGCACTCCCTATCCATGGCCCCACAAAGTCGCAGGACCTCCTTGTCAACTTCCTCCTAGCCCTGGCCAAAAAGGCCATCTACAAAAAAGGGAGAGGAGGTTGGCCGACGGGGTTTCCTGCGACTGTGGGGCCTATTTCCGCTTCTCAGTCTGTTCACGCATCTGGGCAGAGTTCTTCTGGGCAGTATCTGCTGGCTCCCTTGACACCTTCGAGGAGCAGTGGGCGCTGTCCGGGGTTCTCTGCTCGGTGTCCCCATCAGGTTCCCTTCATTTAGACCTGTGACCTCACTCCTGTTCCTGTTATATCATTAGTTGTCCCCTGAAATTATTTGGAATCCCGGACCGGTGGATCTTCCCCTTAGGCTGCGGGGAGGTCCTTTAACAGTGGGCGGGCTTCCTCCCGCCCACCTCCTGGATCCCAACAGGACCACTCTGCTGTACCCAACTTGCCTGTATCTATCACAAACTCCATTTCAAATGACCTCATCTGGATTTACAGGTAAACACGTTGAGTTCAATAATGAACTCTGGATTTAAATATCAACCAATATCTTCTTCTTTTTTTATTATTACACTACTCTACAATTTTTGAGAAGTTGTCTGCTTCAGAGATAAAGTGTGCTATTTATGATGTATTTTGATGTGCTGAATTCAAATATGACAATTAAAACAACTGATTGGCTACTGTTTCTAAGATATTTAAGTTTTTATATTTTAGGTCTATAGTAGAGTTTTAATCATAAATTGTAAACCTAGGTCTTTTCATGTGTTTATGATTGCTTTACATGATAATATTTCACCTGTCCTGTTTATGTAACACTTTAAAAATCAGCAAAAGGGTTATATAAATAAAATTTATTATGAAACAAAAGGCAAAAAACTATTACGTACATAGTTTAGTCTTATTCAGTGTCTACTCGGCGCTTCTTGGCTTGTCTCTTGTATTCATTAAATGGAGCATCTCTTGTCACTGTCCAGCAATAGTCTGCAAGCATTGATGGGCCCCATTTGCCCTGATAGCGTTTCTCCATTGTTGCAATGTCCTGGTGAAATCGCTCGCCGTGCTCGTCGCTCACTGCTCCGCAGTTCGGTGGAAAAAAATCTAGATGAGAGTGCAAAAAATTTGTCTTTAGTGACATGTTTCAACCAAGGCTTTTGTATGCCTTGAGGAGGTTTTCCACCAACAACCTGTAGTTGTCTGCCTTGCTGTTTCCGAGAAAATTTATTGCCAATAACTGGAAGGCTTTCCATGCCGTCTTTTCCTTGCCACGCAGTGCATGGTCAAATGCATCATCTCGAAGAAGTTCACGAATCTGAGGACCAACAAAGACACCTTCCTTTATCTTAGCTTCACTTAACCTTGGAAATTTTCCACGGAGGTATTTGAAAGCTGCTTGTGTTTTGTCAATGGCCTTGACAAAGTTCTTCATCAGACCCAGCTTGATGTGTAAGGGTGGTAACAAAATCTTCCTTGATTCAACAAGTGGTGGATGCTGAACACTTTTCCTCCCTGGCTCCAATGACTGTCTGAGTGTCCAATATTTCTTGATGTAGTGGGAATCTCTTGCATGACTATCCCATTCGCAGAGAAAACAGCCGTACTTTGTGTATCCAGTCTGCAGACCAAGCAAGAGAGCAACAACCTTCGAATCGCCACAAAGCTGCCACTGATGTTGGTCATAGTTTATGCACCTCAAAAGTTGTTTCATGTTGTCATAGGTTTCCTTCATATGGACTGCATGACCAACTGGAATTGATGTCAAAACATTGCCATTCTGCAGTAAAACAGCTTTAAGACTCGTCTTCAATGAATCAATGAACAGTCTCCACTCATCTGGATCGTGAATGATGTTGAGGGCTGCCATCACACCATCGATGTTGTTGCAGGCTACAAGATCACCTTCCATGAAGAAGAATGGGACAAGATCCTTTTGACGGTCACAGAACATGGAAACCCTAACATCACCTGCCAGGAGATTCCACTGCTGTAGTCTGGAGCCCAACAGCTCTGCCTTACTCTTGGGTAGTTCCAAATCCCTGACAAGGTCATTCAGTTCACCTTGTGTTATGAGGTGTGGTTCAGAGGAGGAGGATGAGAGAAAATGTGGGTCCTGTGACATTGATGGTTCAAGACCAGAAGTTTCATACTCTTCCTCTTTCTCATCTGACTCAAGTGAGAATGATTCTGGTGCATCAGGAACCGGCAGTCCTTCTCCGTGGGGTACTGGGTGTATAGCTGATGGAATGTTTGGATAATGCACAGTCCACTTTTTCTTCTTTGACACACCTTTCCCAACTGGAGGCACCATGCAGAAGTAACAATTGCTGGTAAGATCTGTTGGCTCTCTCTAAATCATTGGCACTGCAAAAGGCAAAGATTTCCTTTTCCTGTTCAACCACTGGCAAAGATTTGGTGCACAAGTCTTGCAGCATATGTGTGGGGCCCACCTCTTGTCCTGATCTCCAATTTTGCAGCCAAAATAAAGGTGATAGGCTTTCTTAACCATAGTGGTTATACTGCGCTTTTGTGATGCAAAAGTCACTTCACCACAAACATAGCAGAAGTTATCTGCATTGTTCACACAAGTACGAGGCATCTCTGCTCACTTTGGCTAAACAGAAATGTGTCCCTTTGCAAAATCAAACACTGACAAATAAGAGAGCATGACACTGTATGATTTCTAGGGCAATTTGTTCAGCAGAGTGATGTAAGCTTTGTTATGATTGCATCATCCATGACTTCTAGGAATAACATGATGCAATTCATATCATGTATGACGCAATACCAGCTTCAGATTGCATCATTCATTGTTTTGCCTAAAAAGCAAGTACTGTCCAAACCCAGTCATAGATTTATTCATAGATCCAGTCAAGGATGTATTTTAGTCATTTCTGGTTTAAATTGAGATCCCTTTCCTTTATAACTCACTTATCCTCCGCCATTCCCAAGTCAAGGGTCGTATATACTGACCCAATAGCATATCTTGGAAACTAGAGCCAATCAACAATTTTAAGCATCATTTCCGTTCTCAGTGACCCAGAATTAGTAAAGTTTGACTACATTTATTTCAGAAGCATTTTGGCTGTAGAACAGTGTTATTATTATTATTGTGAACTATGTCTGGTGTATTTACATTTGCTGAGAGAGCACTTAAACATACTGTAAGGGGACAAAAAAGCTTTTCAAAGCTCCTGAGAACAAGAGTTCACTAACACCAGTGTTAACAAAAATTGTTATAAATGTGACCTTTTTTACCAAAGACAATTCTGATGGATATTCCCATGCCATGGTCAGCGATTATACTGTGCTTTTAAAGCAGAACAAGTCACTGCAAGTCTGACATGTTATACAGCAATGATTTCCTGCTTTATTATGTTTTCCTTATGAAATTCTAATAAATGATTATTTCAATTATGATAGGGCCTTAGGACCCCCGCTGAGATCAGAGCCCTTAGGCACTGTACAGATACATAATTAGAGACAGTCACAGTTGTGAAAAGTTTACAATCTAAATAGACAAGATACACCAAGGAAGGATTATCATCATCCCCTTTTATAGATGGTTACCTAAAGCACAGAGAGAATAAAAAGTTTACCCTGAGAGAGACAAGGTAGGTGAGGTAATATCTTCCATTGCACCAACTGCTGTTGGAGAAAGAGACAAGTTTTCAAGGTAGAGAGCTCTTCTTCAGGTCTGGGAAAGAACTGAAGAAGAATTTCTGGCCAAATGCACCATGAAACCAATTATTTCCTGAGATGCATCAATGATATCTTCATCCTCTGGACAGATGACTTTGTAGACAATAGAGCAAGTGTTCTTCATTATATTCACCCTATTATATTCAATAATTTGCCTTTTATCATATTCAGCTGTAGCACAAGAAACCTACAGGCTTGTATCCTGTCAGATAGCATAGTGTGGTTAAGTGGACCGTAACCCTTGTCACAGGCTACCTTTAGATTTTGGAAACTCAGAAGAGCTTGCTCAATGGTAGGAGTTAGAATGTTCAGTTAGTGAGACCACAAGGAACATGGAAGTAATAACCACAAATCCACTTCAGTAAGGGGTGGCAGTATGATCTGCAATGGAAACATGTGCTTTTCTAATCCACCAGGATTCTTTAGGCACGTCAACTAAATAATGGATGAAGGAGAACCATTGAATAAAATGTATTTGACCTTTCAATAGCCTTTGACAAGTTCTCTCCCAAGTGGCAAGAAAAGAAACTAAGTATTCATTGGGTGAGAGACAGAGTTTCTGGCTAAGAGAAACTGGCTAAGAGAGCAAAAGAAGAGGAATAAATGGTCAATTAAGGTGCCTGGAGGGTGCCTAAAGGCTCTGTACCAGGCTCAGTGTTGAATAATATGTTTATTAATTATTCAGAAAGGAGCAAAAAGTGAGGTATCAAAATGTGCAGATGGTACAACATGCTCAGGGTCCAGCTGACTGCCCTGCATGAGATCAGAAGGATTTTTCCCTGAGTCAGATTGGCAGGGAACTTGGGAAAAAATGGGGAGGGTTCCCTTCATCTGAGGTGTGGGGTGAGGATTGCTTGTTGGGATTATCCGGGTGTATCTCACCTAGTCATTTTCCTGCCATTTCAGCAGCCTCGGGCACTGGTGCACCTCAAATCTTCCTAGTCTCTGCCTCTGATGCACAAGTCTCTAGTCTCCCGCAGGCTGTAATGCTTTAGTCTCATTTCAGCTATTGGGTTTAGTGTGGGGCTGCTGGGTGGTGCTGGTGGCCTGTGATATACAGGAGGTCAGACTAGATGATCTGGTGGCCCCTTCTGGACTGAAACTCTACTCAGAATAGCTAAGCCCAGAGAAGATTTTGCAGAACTTCGGAAGGAGCTGAGGGAATGAGCGGCTCAATGGGAAATAAATTCCATGTTGAGGTTATGCCTGGCAATGGTTGAGAGGAAACAAGGCCACACACATTGGAGGGAATAGCTGGACCCCTTGCAGGTAGATTAGCTGTAACCAGAGCACTGGGCATCAGTAGGTACAGCTCAATGAAGACCTTGTTCAACGTGTGCTCACAAAAGGGAAGCAAATGTTACTATGTGTAAATAAGACATTAGAAGAGAATGGTGAGTATATTCAAGTGTCACTCTATGAACCAATGAGATGCCCCCACCTCGACAGATGTGTCCCAGGCTGGCAGGTCATGGGCACGCCATCTAAGTGGTGCCCGGGGGCTGGGGCAATTTGACCCCTAGTGCATGGAGCCCCTGTCTCGGTCTCCAATGGTGAAAAGCTCTTTTCTATTCTCATTCCAAGTGAGTGGTGTCCCTTTCTGGCTCACACAGACAGCAGAGAAGCGGAGTCGCTGGAGCACAGAGCGGCTGTGGCTTTCTGTCTATTTTACCGCAAAGGAAAACAACCACTCAGCTGAGAGCAGCTGCCACTTATTTGCTGGCTTGACCATAGCAAGAGAACGGGGATTCAGAGCAGCAGGGGACTGCAGCTTCCCCTTTACCGAGACCAGAATGAGCAGAAATGAGCTGGGAACAGGGAGCCTGATTTTCTGATGCCTTGATCCTTGTGCCATCATTTGCAACTGTACAAAGTGAGTGTGAAACATTACCATCCTCTTTTAGCAGCCCTTTGCCCTGATGCAATCACAGCACCAGGTGCAGGGCAACGGCCATTCAGGCCCGAAGTGCAACTACAGTTCGTCCCCTATCTAAACCCAAGAAGCAGAAGAGAAAGGTCATTGGAGAGAGCATCTAAACCTCAAGGAGAAAAGCAGAACAAAGCAACAACTAGCCGTGGCTTCCCATTGACCTGAATCTTGCAGAGAAGAAGGTGACTCACAGCACCGAGTCACTGCAGCTCCTAGGCTGTGAGGAGCATCAGACAGAGAGGAGACTGGACAACAGAGCTAGTCCTTTGTCTGAGACCAAAGGACATGGAGGAGATTCAGAGCAGATCCCTTGTTTCTTGGGGAGCAGAAGCCGCCTCAGAATTTGCAGGCAGTTGAGTGAATGCTGATTCCAGCAATGATTCTCGCGCTGTCTATGTGTCTGATCTGTGAGTACTGGGCTTTGTTTCTGCCTTAAGAAAAGTACGAGTAAAATTGGCCTGTCCTAGATAGAGCAGTTATATGTTGCAGCAGAGCAGACAGCTTGGATTGGAAACTGTTTTGTGCCACTAGGGCACGAACAAGGCTTTGCTCTCCTTGTCTATCATGCCGTGTGCTGGAATGACTCCCTTGGGTTTCTATAGCTTAACTCTTTTATGAGGATAGGTTGTTGGCCTCTTGCTTAACCCTCCTCCTGGAGGACCAGTGCACTGATTTTTGTCTGGTTCCTAGTGTGGTATGCTGAAAACCCTATTAAAATTGTGGCTGTCATTTCAAATTTCAGGGGGGTTTCCTGATCCTGCTTCCAGGCAGGGGCTCTGTAGAGAAACATGCAATTTGGGTATTTTAGCAATCAGTTCTACCGAGATCCAGCCTAGAGTAAGGTGGAGTGAGTTGGTCCTCTTTCCCTTAGGGAGGAGCCTGTTTTGTCTCTCTCTGTATTTGGTTCCTGTGTGTTAAGGTTCTGGATTCCAAGCAATAAATAGTGTTATATTGCAACCTTGCAACAAGAGTATTATCTTTTTAACTAATTTCATTTTTTATGTGCCATGAAATGTAACACCTACACTTTGACCTGTCCGATTTCCAGGTGTTAAAGCTGTGGGCATTGGAAGACACTAGCCTTCCCATTGAATCAAAGTGCTGTCACCAGGATGACCAAACACACAATACCCCAGCAAGGGCTCTTCAGCCTCATTCACAACTTTAACTTTATTGGCACCTGATAGAAATTCTGCAGCTATGAAGCTTTTCAGATGAAAGAAGAAATAATTATTTTTATTTCCCCCCCAAAGCTTTGAGTTTTACATCCCAGCAGCAGCAGGTCTCCAACTGCAATTCCTCATCAGGTGAGTGAGAGCTGACATGAGTTCACTATGAAACCAGGGCCAAATCACACTGCCATTTGCATTGGTGTCATCCTTTTCTGATTACAGTGACACCTGTGTAATTAAAGAGTGGCCCAACTGACATCCACTGGCCCTGCTTCTCCACCACCTTGTATTTTGTGTCACAATTTACGCCTGAGTATAAAATGCTGCCTTTCCGGTCGTAGAGAGCTTCATACCTTCATGGCACTGGTGTGAATTTCTACATAAGGGACCAGGCAATGGAGAACTGACGTTAACAGAGTTACGGCAGATTTACACAATGTAACTCGGACAAGAAGCATCAACAAATCACAAAAAATCACCAAAAAGAATCTCAAATGTTGTAATTTTCAGGATAGCAACTTTGCAACCTTCTGGCCAGCTATTCTGTTCCATTCTATTCTATATGGGTTCTTATAGCATATTTGTCACCATAGTGTCTAAGCACCTTCTCTGATTAGCACACCGATAAGACCCTGGTCTTCAAATGTGCCAAGTGCCCACAACTCTAAATAAAGTCCACGGGATCTGTAGACATTTGTTGGCCAAGCTGCTGAATGGAGCAGCATGGATTTTTTTCAGGGTTGTGAGTTCAATCCTTGAGGGGGCCACTTAGCGATCTCGGGCAAAATCAGTACTTGGTCCTGATAGTGAAGGCAAAGGGCTGGACTCAATGACCTTTCAAGGTCTCTTCCAGTTCTAGGAGATAGGGTAGGAGATAGTTTCATTCAACTCAAAATGCTTTTTTTTTCCTTTTTCTTTTCTTTCAATTTGAAACAAACCATTTCCCTCCCCCATATTATTCAGTTTGCCCCCCAATTATCAATTATTCACTCAGCTCTGGCACTGAGCATCTACAGGTCTCAAAAATTTCATTTTGAGCCATTGGTGCTTAGCACTTTTTAAAACCAGGACTCCACAGGCCCAGTCCATACCCCAAGTTGCGTTGGGCCCTTTCTCTTCCACAGGAACTGGATTAGGCCCTAATCATCAAAAAGGGAAATCGCTCATGTTATGTGTTTTATGGTCTCTGTTTTTCCAGGGTATCTTCCTGCTCCCAGTCTATATATGGACAAGTCATCAGCTTATGTGGGCGACACTGTTCTTTATCGGTGTCTCACCCCCTCGGATTTTCCCATGAGCTTCGCTTTCCTTTGCAAGGATGGCAAGGAAATGGCAAGGAAACCAGCTATGCCAGGGAAATTCTCCTTTGACTTTCCCTATCATGTGTCTGGGCAGAGTTCAGGCAACTTTTCCTGTGGGTATCAGCACAAGGGCCTCCACAACCAAGTGTGGAATTCTGACCTCAGCATCGCCCGCTACCTGCGTGTCACAGGTGAGGAGGCGTCCATTGCGCGGAGAATAAAATTGCTCCCATTATTTAGTATCAGAAATGAACAAATATTTTCTTTAGTAGCATATTGTGGCAACACAGGGCCCATTCCTGCAACAGAGAGTTGCCCTTTCAATGGGGACACTCAGCATTGCAGTGTTGGGACATGAGAGTTTTAGAACTGGAGCATGGTAAGTACCTGTTCCTCAGAAGACCTCCGTGTGGCTGGCACGGTGCTGAGAACCATTAATTGGCATCAGAGTGAATGAGAGTTTCTGACAATGAGTATTTCTCAGTCCTCACTCAGCTACTTTGAATTAATTGGGCTCAAATATCCATGTACTCTGGGATCTCTTTTTCAGCAATGGCCAATGCTGGGTGCTTCACAAGAAGGTTGAAAACTACGGAACTGATTGAATAATTACTTTTGTGATATTTTTCTAATATAGCATTTGAAAAATGTTAGCTGAGGCCTTTCCTGGGGGAAGGCTGTCTCTGTGCTTAAAGCAGTGGTTGGCAATTCAAGCCCTCTGAGTTCAACTCTCACATTGCACATTTTGTAATCCATCTGATTTCTCAGTAAAAATAGGGTAATCATATTTTCCTATATTCTGTCTGAAATGTGTCATCAGGCTAAATGCAAAATTACTTAGATTCTCCAATGATGGGAGATGAATCAGCGGTGGATAGGGCAGGCCAAATATAATTTTCCAATTATTTAATTAACAATTTTTGTGAAATATTTTCAATGAAATATTCGATGGATAAGATGACCTATTATTTGCCCATCTTCATGCATTATTTCAAGGGCCATCACTAATGGCAGAATTAGGATCACAGGATAGTAGATTGAATATGGATGCATCTTTAGTCACACTTAGCTCTTGTACAGCATTTTCTAGCTGTAGATCTCAAAGCACTTCAAACATGACAATGAGTGTTGTTGGGAAACCAAGGCACAGAGAGGGGCAGTGACATGCTCAAGGTCACAGATCAGATCCTTGGCAAAGCTAGGGTTGGAATACAGGTCTGCTAATCCCTGGAACATACCACTTCCATGTGAGGGGAACAGCTATGACATCTAGTGCTGAGGGAATAGAGCAGGTCAGAGATTTTTCATTGAAATGGTTTTTTGATGGAAAATGTTGTTGTCATCTAAAATTAAATGTTTCAAAATATATCAAATTTGATGAAATTCTGGTAGAATTTTTTTAATTTGCTTGTTTTGAAACATAAAGGGTCCCTCATGGAGCTGACTGAAACTTGGAATTACCAGTTCATGGGATTTCAACATCTTGAATTTTTTTTCATTCCTATTTGGATCAAAACAAAAAAAAATAATTATTTCCTTTCAGAGTTTTGGAATTTAATTCAACCTATTTCATTACAATACAAACAGGAGACAATTTGGTCTAGAAAAGAAGATAAATTACTCTAATCTTTACTAAGTAGTTGCTGCCCTTATTGATTTTAAAGTAAAATAAAATGAGAATAATAGAATATGTTAACTATTGGGGGGGGGGGGAGGAATAGCTCAGTGTTTTGCACATTAGCCTGATAAATCTAGGGTTGTAAGTTCAATCCTTAAGAGAGCCACTTAGGGATCTGGGGCAAAATCAGTACATGGTCCTGCTAGTGAAGGCAGGGGGCTGGACTGAATGACCTTTCAGGGTCCCTTCCAGTTCTATGAGATAGGTATATCTCCATATATATAGGGCATTGTTTGGACTTCCGAGTAACCAGTGAGGTACTATAGAAGCTGTGTTGTGCTGGTTTGGTAAATCTAAGTATTGGAATAACCAGCAGCGTTTGGGGTTTATCTGCCCTATTCTGTTTGCAGTTCACCCTGATTGAATGACCTCACCTGGCTCCCCCGGCAGCATCGTCACACCTGGCGACAGTCTGCTCAGAGACAGGAGGCTCCCCCAGAGTCCTGACTGGCTTTGTAGAGAGTAGTTCCAGAGCATCGCCCGGTGACTCCATGACACAAGGACAGTGTGGGACCCGAACCAATGACCAAAAGTGAGAGATAGCGGGGAGGGGCAGCACCTGGGCCTCGTTGGTGAACCGAGGGGCTGGGCACTTCCACCCACCACCCGCTTGCAGGCACCTTAGAAGACAACTTTGGGGGAGGGATACAGGTGGGAGATGAGTTGATCAGAAGGAGATTGCTCCCCCAGCCTGGCTGTCCCCCAGCTCCTGGGACCCCGAGACCCCCTGGGACACACTTGGCCTGTCGTTGGTCTGAGCTTGAGAGAGACGTCCTGACAGACCAGGCCCAGGTGAGGGACCCACCAACAGCACCAATTCCACCAGCCCCCATGCGGGAAGTGAGTTGGGTTCCTGCTGACACCCCCCTCCCTTGTCATGGGTCCTGTCCCTGCCTGCTGTGTTGTGTCTCTCTCCTGGCCTTCCCCTGCTTCCTTGGGTCAGTGAGTGTCTGGCTGGGCCAGCCTGGGCTGCAAGAAAAAAAATAATTAAAAAAAAAAGTGGGGGAGGGATAGCTCAGTGGTTTGAGCATTGGCCTGCTAAACCCAGGGTTGGGAGTTCAATTCTTGAGGGGGTCATTTAGGGATCTGGAGAAAAACAAACTGCCTGAGGATTGGTCCTGCTTTGAGCAGGGGGGTGGACTAGATGACCTTCTGAGGTCCCTTCCAACCCTGATATTCTATTATATCACCTTATGACTGGTCAGTAGTAATATTGACTATTGTTATGAAATTATTTGAAAATAATGCAAGAATGAAATAAAATAAATTCCAAACCAAAGTTTTGAAACTCCAAAATGAAATTTCAAAATTTCAAAAATCTGAAACAATTTTTCAAAATTCCAACATGAACCTTTTCCAAATCCAGACTTTTTGTCAGAATTTCCAGTTTCTAGGGGATTTAAAAAGTATACATATTTGTTTTTGTTCCAAATAGGAATATAAATTTCAAAATCTTTAAATCTCCCGGGCTCAACAGGTAATGAGCAATGGCTCCATGTCTAGTTGGCAGCCAGTTTCAAGTGGAGTGCCCCAAGGGTCGGTCCTGGGGCCGGTTTTGTTCAATATCTTCATTAATAATCTGGAGGATGGCGTGGACAGCACTCGCAGCAAGTTTGCAGATGATACTAAACTGGGAGGAGTGGTAGATATGCTGGAGGGTAGGGACAGGATACAGAGGGTCCTAGACAAATTAGAGGTTTGGTCCAAAAGAAACCTGACGAGGTTCAACAAGGACAAGTGCAGAGTCCTGTACTTAGGACGGAAGAATCCCATTCACTGTTACAGACTAGGGACCGAATGGCTAGGCAGCAGTTCTGCAGAAAAGGACCTAGGGGTTACAGTGGACGAGAAGCTGGATATGAGTCGACAGTGTGCCCTTGTTGCCAAGAAGGCTAACGGCATTTGGGGCTGTATAAATAGGGGCATTGCCAGCAGATCGAGGGATGTGATCATTCCCCTTTATTCGACATTGGTGAGGCCTCATCTGGAGTACTGTGTCCAGTTTTGGGCCCCACACTATAAGAAGGATGTGGAAAAATTATAAAGAGTGCAGCGGAGGGAAACAAAAATGATTAGGGGGCTGGAGCACATGACTTATGAGGAGTGGCTGAGGGAACTTGGGTTATTTAGTCTGCAGAAGAGAAGAAAGAGGGGGGATTTGATAGCTGCTTTCAACTACCTGAAAGGGGGTTCCAAAGAGGATGGATCTAGACTGCTCTCAGTGGTACCAGATGACAGATCAAGGAGTAATGGTCTCAAGTTGCAGTGGGGGAGGTTTAGGTTGGATATTAGGAAAAACCTGTTCACTAGGAGGGTGGTGAAGCACTGGAATGGGTTACCTAGGGAGGTGGTGGAATCTCCTTCCTTAGAGGTTTTTAAGGTCAAGCTTGACAAAGCCCTGTCTGGGATGATTTAGTTGGGAATTGGTCCTGCTTTGATCAGGGGGTTGGACTAGATGACCTCGTGAGGTCCCTTCCAACCCTGATATTCTATGATTTTATGATTCTAAGAATAGGTAATTGCAAGGGTAAACTAGCGCTATGAGTAGGGTAGATTAGCATGGAAGGATTAGATTTTTATCAGCAACTGTTTGTAAACATTGATGTCACTGCATATACACACAAAAACAAATGGAAAAAATCAATTATTATAATCAACATTACCTGATTAAATAAAGAAAAATGTGCTTGAGAACATGTTAGGGTTTGATTTAAGGATGTTTACTTTGTATATTTTGACATGAGATGTTGACACGGGGAAAAAGTGACTGCTTCACTATTAGCATATCTAAGAGGGTTTCCTATTTTTGATCTAACACTTTCTGCTCTTGTGATTTTTACACAAACAACACCAGCAATGCCAACAGCAGTGACCCAGAGACGACCTCTCCCCATGGTAAATCACCTCATTCATTCATGAATTCAGAGATTTTTCCGGTGCCCTAGGATCTGAATTCCAGAAAAGCAGATCTCCTTCCTGTAGGAGTTGTCATCTTTCCTTCTTACTCGCCTCCCTTCTTCTTGAAAGTGTATATATAGGATGTTTTCACCCTGCGTTCCATTGAATGGGCTGCCTCCAGTTAGCCTGGTGCAATGGTGTATAAATCACCATCACCGCCATTCCTACAGTGAGGCTGTTTGCTCTCCTGCAGGATTCACCTCACAGGAGGGCAGATGCTGTGTCCCCAAGCCCCTGCTTCCACCAGGCTGCTCCATAATAGTTCTGCTAATGGGAGGTCTGAGGGGAGGTCTGACTTAGACTGGGTCACTCTGAACCAGACTGAAAGAATTTGCAGCCAATTTGTGCAGCCACAGCCTCTGTCCCAAGCAGAATTTCCAGGGCGGAACCTCCAGCCGGCTCTGGGCTACTCAGAACTGAACCTAGAATATGCACAGATAATCTTCCAACTAAGACACCTGAACGACACTGCGACTGAATTGAGTCTGTCCACTCAACAGGGGGAAGGCAAGGGGAAATATCCATCAGAATTGTCATCGGTAAAAAAGGTCACATTTATAACATTTTTTGTTAACACTGGTGTTAGTGAAATCTTTTCCCCTCATCTGTTCATCTACGCACTCCCTCTCCATGGCCCCACAAAGTCGCGGGACCTCCTTGTCAACCTCCTCCTAGCCCTGGGCAAAATGGCCATCTACAAAACTAGGGAGAGGAGGTTGGCCGACGGGGTTTCCTGTGACTGTGGGGCCTATTTCCACTCCTCAGTCCATTCACACATCTGGGCAGAGTTCCTCTGGGCGGCACCTGCTGGCTCCCTTGACACCTTCGAGGAGCAGTGGGTGCTTTCCGGAGTTCTCTGCTCGGTGTCCTCGTCAAGTTCCCTTCATTTAGCCCTGTGACCTCACTCCTGTTCCTGTTATATCATTAGTTGTCCCCCACAATTATTTGGATTCTTGGACCGGTGGATCTTCCTCTTAAGCTGGGGGGAGGTCCTTTAGCAGTGGGTAGGCTTCTGGCCGCCCACTTCCTGGAATCCAGCAGGACTACTCTGCTGTATCCAAAGCCTATCACAAAATCCATTTCAAATGACCTCATCCAGATTTACAGGTCAACACATTGAGTTCAATATTGAACTCTGGATTTAAATATCAACCAATATATTCGCTTTTTTTTTTTTGGAATTACGTCTGGCCTAAGGCGGAAGGCAAGACCGGGGAGACAGGCTGGATCTCCTAATGCTCGCTTGACGCATGGGACTCTCGAGGCCTTGTACTCCCCGGCGCGTACTTCAGGAGGTGAGGGCCGCTTTACCACACACTGCTTGGGTCTTCCTCAACCAAATAGGAATGTAAAATAAATTTCAAAATCTTTAAATCCCATGAATAGGTAATTGCAAGTATAAATCAGCACTATGAATAGGTTTAGATTATGATGGAAGGACAAGATTTTTATCAGTAATTGTCGGTAAACATTGATGTCACTGCATATACACACACTAACAAACGGGAAAAAAATCATTTATTATAGTCAAAATTACCAGATTAAATAAAGAAAAATGTGCTTGAGAACATATTAGGGTTTGACTTAAGGATGTTTACTTTGTATATTTTGCCATGAGATGTTGACAATGTATCTTTAAACAGTTACAAATCTTTAACTATTTGTATTTCAATATCTATTGTTATTAAATAATATAAAATAAATTAAAAAAAAAACCTTCCCCAACATCGGAAAAAAGTGACTACTTCACTGTTAGCATATCTAAAAGGGTTTCCTATTTTTGATATAACACTTTCTGTTCTTGTGATTTTTGCACAGACAACACCAGCAATACCAACAGCCGTGACCAAGAGACGACCTCTCCCCATAGTAAATCACCTCATTCATTCATGAATTTGGAGATTTCTCGGGTGCCCTAGGATCTGAATTACAGAAAAGCAGAGCTCCTTCCTGTAGGAGCTGTCATCTTTCCTTCTCACTCACATCCCTTCTTCTTGAAAGTGTATATATAGGATGTGTTCACCCTGCTTTCCATTGAATGGGCTGCTGCTAGTTAGCCTGGTGCAATGGTGTATAAATCACCATCACCGCCATTCCCTACAGTAAGGTTGTTTGTTGTCCAGCAGGATTCACTTCAAGGGAGGGCAGATGCTGTGTCCCCAAGCCCCAGCTTCCACCAGGGTGCTCCATGGTAGTTCTGCTAATGGGAGCTCTGAGGGGAGGTCTGACTTAGAACCATCCTGGGTCACTCTGAACCAGAATAAAAGATTTTTCAGCCAATTTGTGCCACCACAGCCTCTGTCCCAAGCAGAATTTCCAGGGCAGAACTGCCAGCTGGGTCTGGGCTACTCGGAATTGGACCCAGAATATGCACAGATAATCTTCCAACTAAGAGACACCTGGATGGCACTGCTACTGAATTGGTTCTGTTCACTCAACAGGGGGAAGGTAAGACCAGGGAGACTGGCTGGATCTCCTGATGCTTGCTTGGCACATGGGGATCTCCAGGCCTTGTCCTCCCCGGTGCGTACTTCAGGAGGTGAGGGCCGCTTTACCGCACACTGCTTGGGACTTCCTCAACCAGGTCCTGTGAGAGGGCATGCTCCACCCACCCTCCATCCCAGGTCCTCCGGACCTTTTCATCAGGCCCCTGCCCCATGGACCTGACAGGGCATCCCACCCTGTCAAGGCTCCTTCCCCACTCTGAACTTTAGGGTATAGCTGTGGGGGCCTGCATGAAAACTTCTAAGCTTAACTACCAGCTTAGATCTGGTCCGCTGCCACCACTCCCAAGGGCTAGCTCCCTTCCCTGGGTAGCCTTGTGAGACTTTCCACCAATTCCGTGGTGAACACTGATCCAAAAATCCCTTGGATCTTAAAACAAGGAGGAATTAATCATTCCCCCCCCCCCTTCCCCAATTCCTGGTGAGTCCAGATCAATCCCCTTGGTTCTTAAAACAAGGAAAAATCAATCAGGTTCTTAAAAAGAAGGCTTTTAATTAAAGAAAGAAAGGTAAAAATCATCTCTGTAAAATCAGGATGGAAAATAACTTTGCAGGGTAATCAGACTCAAAGAGCCCAGAGTTCTTGCCTTAAGTTCAAAGCTACAGCAAACAGAGATAAACACTCTAGCAAAAGGTACATTTATAAGTTGAGAAAACAAAGATAAAACTAACATGCCTTGCCTGGCTGTACTTACAAGTTTGAAATATGAGAGACTTGTTCAGAAAGATTTGGAGAGCCTGGATTGATGTCTGGTCCCTCTTAGTCCCAAGAGCGAACAACCACCAACACAAAGAGCACAAATGAAAGCCTTCCCCCCACCAAGATTTGAAAGTATCTTGTCCCCTTATTGGTCCTTTGGGTCAGGTGTCAGCCAGGTTACCTGAACTTCTTAACCCTTTACAAGTAAAAGGATTTTGGAGTCTCTGGCCAGGAGGGATTTTATAGTATTGTACACAGGAGGGCTGTTACCCTTCCCTTTATAGTTATGACACACCCCTTTACCACGAGCTGGCTGCAGAACTTGAGCCAGTTCGGTTCCGGACCATGCCAAGAAAACATCTGTACACGCTCATGCACCACACTCTTCATGTCCTCACCCTTGGGTCCCGCCCTGGCACGAAGTGGCGGGAGCTCTTGCCACCTCTGGAGGGTGAGGAGCCCCAGTGGGCCAGCCTATATTCCACCCTGGTCCCGAGGCCCACTGGGGAAGTCAGCTGGCGGATCCCTCACGGAGCCGTGAGCACAGCTGTGTACTTGGCGCAGTTCGCTCCCCTCCCAGACACCTGCCCCTTTTGCAGTGTGACGGAGACCCTGGCGCACGTTTATCTGGAGTGCACCAGGTTGCAGCCACTATTCCGGCTCCTCCTAGATATTTTATTCAGTTTTTGGTTGCACTTTTCCCCTTACCTGTTCATCTATGCACTCCCTATCCGTGGCCCCACAAAGTTGCGGGAAACCCCGTCGGCCAACCTCCTCTCCCTACTTTTGTAGGCGGCCAGTTTGCCCAGGGCTAGGAGGAGGTTGACAAGGAGGTCTCACGACTTTGTGGGGCCATGGATAGGGAGTGCGTAGATTAACAGGTGAGGGGGAAAGATTTCACTAACACCAGTGTTAACAAAAAACTTTATAAATGTGACCTTTTTTACTGATGACAATTCTGATGGATATTCCCATGCCAGGGTAAGCGATTATACTGCGCTTTTAAAGCAGAACAAGTCACTGCAAGTCTGACATGTTATACAGCAATGATTTCCTGCTTTATTATGTTTTCCTTATGAAATTCTAATGAAGATTATTTCAATTATGATAGGGCCTTAGGACCCCAGCTGAGATCAGAGCCTTTAGGCACTGTACAGATACATAATTAGAGACAGTCATGGTTGTGAAAAGTTTACAATCTAAATTGACAAGATACACCAAGGAAGGATTATCATCATCCCCTTTTATAGATGGTTACCTAAAGCACAGAGAGAATAAAGAGTTTACCCGAGAGAGACAAGGTAGGTGAGGTAATATCTTCCATTGCACCAACTGCTGTTGGAGAAAGAGACAAGTTTTCAAGGTAGAGAGCTCTTCTTCAGGTCTGGGAAAGAACTGAAGAAGAATTTCTGGCCAAATGCACCATGAAACCAATTATATTCCTGAGATGCATCAATGCTATCTTCATCCTCTGGACAGATGACTTTGTAGACAAGAGAGCAAGTTTTCCTCATTATGTTCACCCTACTATATATTCAGTGGCTTGCCTTTTATCATATTCAGCTGTAATGCAAGAAACCTACAGGTTTGTATCCTGTAAAATAGCATATGTTAGCGTAAGTGTGGTTAAGTAGACTATAACCCTTGTCACAAATCAACGTCTACCTTTAGATTTTGGGAACTCAGAAGAGCTTGCTCAATGGTAGGAGTTAGAATGTTCCAGTCAGTGGACTCTGGAGAAGCAGGGCCAATGGATGTCAGTTGGGCCACTCTTTAAATATTTTCCTATATTCTGTCAGAAATGTGTCATCAGGCTAAATGCAAAATTACTTAGATTCTCCAATGATGGGAGATGAACCAGCGGTGGATAGGGCAGGCCGAATATAATTTTCCAATTATTTAATTAACGATTTTTGTGAAATATTTTATATGAAATATTCGATGGATAAGGTGTCTTCTTATTTGCCCATCTTCATGCATTATTTCAAGGGCCATCACTAATGGCAGAATTAGGACCACAGGGTTATATATTGAATATAGATGTATCTTTATTCACACTTAGCTCTTGTACAGCATTTTCTAGCTGTAGATCTCAAAGCACTTCAAACATGACAATGAGTGTTGTTGGGAAACCAAGGCACAGAGAGGGGCAGTGACATGCTCAAGGTCACAGATCAGATTCTTGGCAAAGCTAGGGTTGGAATACAGGTCTGCTAATCCCTGGGACTGTTCCCCTCACTTCCATGTGAGGGGAACAGCTATGACATCTAGTGCTGAGGGAATAGAGCTGGGTTAGAGATTTTTCATTGAAATGTTTTTTGATGGAAATTGTTGTTGTCATCTAAATTGAAATATTTCAAAATGTATCAAATTCGATGAAAATTCCTGTAGATCTTTTTTTTAATTTGTTAGTTTTGAGACATAAAGGGTCCCTCATGGAGCTGACTGAAACTTGGAATTGCCAGTTCATGGGATTTCGATATCTTGATTTTTTCTCATTCCTATTTGGATCAAAACAAAAAAAAATCATAATGTCCTTTCAGATTTTTTGAATTTAATTCAACCTATTTCATTACAATACAAACAGGAGACAATTTCAAAGAAGATAAATTACTCTAATCTGTACTAAGTAGTTGCTGCCCTTAATGGTTTTAAAATAAAATAAAATGAGAATAATATAATATTTTAACTATGATGTCACATTATGATTTGTTAGTAGTAATATTGCATATTGTCATGAAATTATGTGAAAATAATATAAGAATGAAATAAAATAAATTCCAAAACAAAGTTTTGAAACTACAAAATAAAATTTCAAAATTTCAAAAATCTGAAACAAATGAACACCGGTTAATTAAACAACATGTGCACAAACCTCTTAGGACACCAAAAATCCAATCCTGTTCTTAAAAAAAGGTAAATCTTATTAAAACAAAAAGGAAGAAAATACACCTGGAATTTAGGCTTTTGCTAGATTTTAGAAGAGCAATTCCAAAAATTAAGCACCCAAAATAGCTTTCTTGGGGGTTCATCTTAAAGGTTACAAGCAAACAAAAGCATCTGGGTTTAGCACAGAGGGGTCCACAAGCCAAAATAAAGAAATAAACCTGATCACATCTATCTAAACATTCCCTGTCCCAATGATTCCTTCTAGGTATGGAAGATAATTTTTCCTACCTGGTTCAATCTTACACAGCATTCCTGCTTATAGCATTGTTGCTCTGTGTCCCTGCAGCCTAGAGAGAACAACAGGCAAAAGGAAAGTTTCTTTCCCAATTTTAAAAAGTCCTACCTTTCCATTGGCTCTTTTGGTCAGGTGCCCATTTCCCGTTCTTTACCTGGGGGATTTTTAATCCTTTACAGGTAAAGCAATGAGATAACAGCTTCCAAGAGGGATTTTACAGCTAACTGGCGGGTTGGGTGTCCATAAAAGGGAGCTACCCACCCCCCTTCATTTATCACATATACGTATTTGGTTTTCTTCCAAATAGAAATGTAAAATAAATTTCAAAATCTTTAAATCCCATGAATAGGTAATTGCAAGTATTAACCAGCACTATGAATAGGGTTAGATTAGGATGGAAGGACAAGATTTTTATCAGTAATTGTTGGTAAACATTGATGTCACTGCATATATACACACAAACAAATGGAAAAAAAACATTTATTATAATCAAAATTACCAGATTAAATAAAGAAAAATGTGTTTGAGAACATACTAGGGTTTGATTTAAGGATGTTTACTTTGTTTATTTTGACATGGGATGTTGACAATTTATCTTTAAACAGTTACAAATCTTTAACTATTTGAATCTCAAAGTCTACTGTCATTAAATAAAATAAAATAAAAAACCCACCCCTTCCCCAACATGGGAAAAAAGCGACTGCTTCACTATTAGCATATCTAAGAGGGTTTCCTATTTTTGCTCTAACACTTTCTGCTCTTGTGATTTTTGCACAGACAAAACCAGCAATGCCAACAGCCATGACCAAGAGATGACCTCTCCCCATGGTAAATCACTTCATCCATTCATGAATTCGGAGTTTTCTCTGGTGCCCTAGGATCTGAATTACAGAAAAGCAGAGCTCCTTCCTGTAGGAGCTGTCATCTTTCCTTCTCACTCGCCTCCCTTCTTCTTGAAAGCGTATATATAGGACGTGTTCACCCTGCGTTCCATTGAATGGGCTGCTTCCAGTTAACCTGGTACAATGGGGTATAAATCACCATCACTGCCATTCCCAGAGTGAGGCTGGATGTTCCCCAGCAGCATTCACCTCCAGGGTAGTTCTGCCAGCAGGAGCTCTTAGGGGGGGCCTGAGTTAGACCCTTCCTGGGTCACCTTGAACCAGAATAAAAGAATTTGCAGCCAATTTGTGCTGCCACAGCCTGTGTCCCAAGCAGAATTTCCAGGGCTAGAACCTCCAGCTGGGTCTGGGCTACTCAGAACTGGACCCAGAATATGCACAGATAATCTTCCAACTAAGAGACACCTGGATGGCACTTCTACTGAATTGGTTCTGTCCCCTCAACAGGGGGCAGGCAAGGCACTCACACTCCAGTGATCAGCTTTTGAACTCTCCTTAGACATCCTGCCTGACTTTGCCAAGTTATAGTGTAAACACCCACCTGTACTAAGTGCTCCTCAGAACCAGGGCCAGATGTAGTAGCAGTTGTAGCTAGGGTTGTCTCCTTTTAGCTGGACATTGCTCTTTGTAGACTGGGTAGAAACCAATGATAAATCACTGGCCTTCTAGTGACTACTGATGCCAAGGTCAAATTTAATTTGGGGTTTGCTTTTTGTTTTTTTCTGTACTCAGTGCATAGTGAGGGCCTCATATTTTAGCAAATGGGGACAGGAAAATAAATAGAAATTATGGAACAGTTTTATCAAAAAAGAAACATTTCATAGAGATGTGTCAATTTTGATGAAATTTTTCAAGGGAAGAAGTTCAAATGATTCATTTTGACTTTCACAGTATATTAAAATATTAAAACATTACAGTATAATTTTGAATAAATATTAATATTAACAATATATTTTATTTATATTATTTATATTTAATGTTATATGTGATATTTAATATATTATAATGTTTCAACCTCATCCAAATGAAACATTTTACTTTATTGAAACAAAATGATTTGACATTAGCAGAAGAAAATATTTCAATATCAATTTTGTTTTAATAATTTTCATTTTTCAGGACCTTTTAAAATGTTGAGGGATTTGTTCCAATTTGGAAATGTTGAAAGTTGCTGTGGAATGGAAATGCTCTAAAAATTCATTGTGCCATTCTGTGAGTGGCCTGTGCAGAGGTTTCTATTACATTAGCTACTTATTTTCATCTGGCTGTTGAAGGGCCGGCCCTCTTCAAAGTATTCTAGCTTCCCTTTCCCTTTATTTCTTGTTTAATGTTATTGTATTCTGTAAATATAGCTTTCATTTTCCAGGAGTGCAAATGATACTTGGAATTATAATTCCTGCCACCTTGGGTCTGTGCTTCATTCTGTTTCTACTAATAAGCAAAGGTATGTAAGCACCTATACCTGTTAGAAGGCAGATAAGACAAACTCCAGAACAAATTCCCAACTTCCATAATGTTTTCAGACAGTGGCAGGGAGCCTGAACAGAATCAATGTTAGTTGTTTGCAGCTTGTGTATCTTTTAGAGAAAGGCCAAAGGTGAATCCATTCCAAATTCAGGGGGTTTGGATCTGAATCCTGTAACTATCTGGTAATGTTTATCTGAAAACTGAACCTGTTAGCCGGTGAAGATTCTGCCAGAAAATATTAATGCATCTCTCTGACTCACTGTTGCAGGGGACTTATTACCCAACTGGAGAGAAGAAAATTAGGAAATGGCTCTAGAAAGAGATGACCTAGGGTGTGAGTTGAGTGGCCCTTGAAGAGGAACCCTGGGAGCAAACAAGTTCAGAGAGGAGGCTTGGGCTGGATTGTGTTCATCAGTTTGTGAATAAAGCTGAATGCCAGGAAGGGGTTACATGCTGGCTGACTATAATCTGCCTGGACTGGAGCAATGAGGTGAAGTAACTTGCTCGCAAATTGGCAGCCTGGATCTTGTCCCTGCAGTTTCGATTTGAGGAAAGACCTCGGCCAGAAGGGGGATCTGCCTTGGTTTAGGCCTGAGAGATAAGAAATGTCACAAGCCCAATTGCTCTTGTGAAATTTGTGGCATTTTGGACTAAATTCTTGTGAGATGAGATGAGGAAATTTTGACACTGCAAGCTCACAACATTGATGTCCAGAGTGACCTGAAACTTGCACCCTCAGTTCTAGCCTAAACACAATCCAGATCCCAATGCCAGATGCTGCCTCCTTACCCCATACCTAATTTACTTTATGTTTCCTTTTTTCTCTCCTAATGTTGCGGTGAGTCATTTAGGATGTTTCTCTAACAGTTTCTCTGTCTTTTCAGAGGCACATCAATGTAAAAACAGTAGTGACATGACTATAGTATTTGATTTAGAATTACTCTGCCCTAAAGGTAAAGGTATTGTGGGATGCACATGCTGATTATGACTGAAAAGGAAAGAAGACAGGTCATAAATCAAGTCAGGTATTAACCCCACTGGTAATGTGGTGGTAGTGACACATGAATCCCTCTGTGAATGTCCCTACCCAGCTAGAGCACCATCAGAAATAGTGGCCTTTGCTCATGTAGCATGTAGCTCTGTGCTAGTGAGAGGCAGTATGGCCTAGTGGCTAGCACGCTGGCTTGGGATTTAGACCCTATATGGTCTGTTCCCAGCTCTGCTTCTGAGTTAGTCATTTTGCTGCTCTTTGTCTCAGTTTCCCCATCTATACAATGGGACTAAAGATGCTGACATCCTTTGTAAAGCACTTTGAAATCTGCTGAAGAAAAGCACTTTATAAGCACTAGATATTATCAGCTGTTGGGAAGCTGGCCTTAAAATGTCCAGTAGGTACATAAGTCCAAAAACTGCCTGTGCAAGGCAGTTCCCTTTCAGTCCCACTGCTAATTACGGGAGAATAAGGCCTTGCATATTGTGTCATGGTCCAGATGCTGAAAGGGACAACTGGGTTTGAATTGCTCTATGTGGCCACAAATTAGACCCAGTCAGTTCCTTTTTTTCGCATGTTCTTAAATTCACCTCTGAAGATTTTAAAGAGAAACAAGCCCAGGCCTCAAAATTCAGATCCAGATCACCCCAAATTCTGGATGTGTTTGGATACAGGACATTTCTTTGATCTGTTAAAAAAACATGAGCTATTTGTGAAACTGAGGTCCAGCCCTGGGTTTGGATTCCAGGTCCATCCTCCACCAAAGATCAGAGGCATTTGTGTAACCTACTGTAGATACCTGGACATACCATGGATACCAGTGGGATTTACATCCTGCAATGCCAGTGAAATAATCCTCTCCATTTGAACTAAAGGAAAATCCATTATCTTAAATCAGTAGAAAGTGTTGTAATTGCTGGGAACAACCATTAGAGGAAGACATAATCACATTTGCTAAGCCAGAGCATCGCATTGGTAGCTAGGACTTTGCTCAGGCCTCTCTTGTTTTAACACAGTAAATGCAAGTGATTTTCAACATTCACTCATGTAGCTTTTCTCTCATTTTCTATAGGGAGCAAAGTGCAAAGGAGAGCACAGACAAAACTGCAGCAGGGAAGCTTATTGGTATGAAGTTCAAAAATATTATTAACTTACTCCTTGGATTTATCAATTCATCTAGTATACTGGGATTTTCAAGGCAACACATTAGAAAAACGAGTGCAGTTTGTTAATTTATTCACAGGCCCAGGACACTGTAATATCAGTCTGCAGTATAAACTGTTTTTCTCATCCTCAACAAATTTCTAACCTCCAATCTGGGATGCAGTTGTAGGAGCAGTGGATGGAGGTTGGGATTTCTGCTCAAAAGCAGATGGTACAGTAGCTCATTACCTAGCCCTCTTCCCTCTGTTACAATGAGTCATAGTTTCATAGATTCCAAAGTTAGGAAGGACCATTATGATCATCCTAGGGTTACCATATTTCAACAATCAAAAAAGAGGACATGGGGTGCCGCCATAGCCCCGCCCCAGCCCCACCCCCTCCCACTTCCCGCCCCCCTCAGAATCCCCCTACCCCCTACCTGTTCCCCCGCCATAACTGCCCCCAGGACCCCACCCCCTATCTAAGTCTCCCTGCTCACTGTCCCCAGAACTCCCGACCAATCTAACCCCCCTGTTCCCTGTCCCTTACCTGCCCCAACCGCTCTCTACACCCCTTCTCCTGACAGCCCCCCCAGAACCCCCGACCAATCTAACCCCCCCGTTCCCTGACCCTTGCCTGCCCCAACTGCTCTCTACACCCCCTTCTCCTGATAGCCCCCCCCAGAACCCCCGACCAATCTAACCCCCCCGTTCCCTGTCCCTTGCCTGCCCCAACCGCTCTCTACACCCCCTTCTCCTGACAGCCCCCCACCGAACCCCTGACCAATCTACCCCCCCATTCCCTGTCCCTTACCTGCCCCAACCACTCTCTACACCCCCTTCTCCTGACAGCCCCCCCCAGAACCCCCGACCAATCTAACCCCCCCCGTTCCCTGTCCACGTGGAGCCAAACAAATAAGGCGCTGCTCTGCGGGGGAGGAGGGAGCTGGGGAGGGGGAGTGACTCTGGCTGCTAGAGGCCCCAGTAGCTGCGAGCGGCTTTCAATCAGGCACAGCCGTCCAATCAGCCACACCGCACTCTGCATGAGGGGAAGGGGGAAATCCCGGACATTTCTACCATATTAGAAATCCCCCCTGAATGGCCATTTAAAGCTAAAAAAGCCGGACATGTCCGGGGAAACCCGGACAGATGGTAACCCTAGATCATCCAGTCTGACCTCCTGCATAGCACAGGCCCGAGAATTGCCCCAAAATAATTCCTACAGCAGAGCTTTTAGATCATCTAGTCTGTCCTCCTGCACAACGCAGGCCACAAAAACTCACCCACCCACTCCTGTATCAAACCTGTGTCTGAGTTATTGAAGTCCTCAAATCATGGTTTAAAGACTTCAAGATGCAGAAAAGCTTCCAGCAAGTGACCTGTGCCCCACGCTGCAGAGGAAGGCGAAAAACCCCCAGGGCCTCTGCCAATCTGCCCTGGAGAAAAATTCCTTCCCAATCTTCCTGGGTTCTGTTCCTGGCTCAGGGAGGGGAGTGCAGTCCAGGGCTTAGAAGAAGGTTGCCTAGGAATCAGGACTCCTGGGTTCTGTCTCTTGCTCTGATTGGTGGTTGTGATTTTGGGGTTAGCATAAGGTGGATGGGGCATCAGGACTCCTGGTACTAGTCTCAGCTCCGGAAGGAAACGTGGTTAGAGCAGGAGTAAAGATTTTGGGGATTAATTTGCTGCATAGCCTGGGATATACCACTGGTGTTAAAGTGTCTCTACTAATGACAAGGGTGCTGAAGCTGCATAAACTATGACGTGTACATGGTTGCCCCTGCCGGGCACCTTGCCTGATCACTTACAGCTGAACTAAATGGGCATAAGATGTATAGAAGAATTTCCAGTGAAAAGGGAATATAGGCCCAGGCATCTCCTGGGGGCAGGACAGTACAGCCAGTCAACATTTTTCGATACAAAATGTATCAAAAAACGGAGAGAAAAAAATCATGAAAAATTTCATTTTTGATTAAAAATTTGGGAAGTATTATTAAAAACTGAATTTTTTTTTCAATTGTCTGGTTATGAGTTTGTCAATAAAAATGAATATTTTTTGCAGAAAAAAAAATATATTTCTCAACCAGCACTATGTGACAGTCAAGGGTAAGTTAGAACAGTAACAAACTGCCTCAAATATCTGGCGTCTCTATGAGATGCTAAATGCAGCTGGTGTTGTATTGGCTGATTGCCTCTCATTTTCCCACAGATCAACATGCCCTGAAATGAAGAGTTTGGAAGAAAAGTGTTTGAGAGATTGATTCGTGTGTGGGACCCTACACAACAGGAAAGAAGAGGACACAGAGATGATGGAGAAATGTCTAATAAACAGAACAACAGAATTTGTCAATTTGTTGATTTAAGAACGAAAGAAAGAGTGACACATATTTAACCTGTCTGATTTCCTAAATGGCAGTGAGTTTCCATGCCTATGTGGAAAGAGTATGTGTGTTTCATATGTGTCAGCAAGGGAATGGTCCTGCTATTGTGGGGAACTTTCCTGGCTTCTGCACTACCCTAGTGGAATCGGGTAGTGAAAGGATCTGAGTCCTCACTTCCACTCTCTTCACCCAGAGCCTGCCTGACGTCAAGGACTCTCCTTCCACTCTCCCATGCAGTGGAGTCCTCATAACCCCGAACAAGGCTGGTCCCAGGATTCCTGGGAGGCTCGACCCTCCAGTCTTGTCTTGGATACTTAGGGTACCACTTTGGGGTACTTTCTCCTCACTTCCCTGACCCACTGATCACTAGATTAAGTTCAAGCCAAATACAGTTTATGAAATGGCAACTGTAAGAAAAATAAGGGAAAATGGAAGAGGTTAAAGGAACCAGGGACCCACAAACAGCCATCTCTGGGGCATGAGATAAGTTCACAGTCTGTTCCTCACACACCCCAGGCCTCCCTCCTAGGCCCTGGCAGCGCTGCAGGGATACCACAGGTCAGACACCTGCTCTGATGGTGTCCACACGCCCTCAGGCTCTAGGTGGCAGGACACTTCTCCTCAGTATTGGCCCTTTACTCTGGTTAACACCCCACTCCGGGTCTGGCCTGCAAGGCTCTTGTGTCTGGGCCCAGTCTGCTCAGGGTCCACCCTCGCTCTCCACAGCTGCTAACCAGGCTCTGCTCTGGTATTAGCTGCAGCACAGTGGGCAGCCACTCCCTGGCTCTGGCCCTGTGGTGTAGCTCAGCCTTGACTGCTAAACTGGTGCAGCTGGTCTGCCTCAGTCAGTTGGCCTTGACTCCTCTTCAGCCCTTCTCTTTTCTCCTGGTATTGGGAGACAGCTGACCCAAACCCCCCCACTTAGTTTCACTAAGGGGCCAACAGCCCCCTTACATATGTATAGATAATGTAATTTCAAAACAAAAATCTCTGGTATGTATAAATGGACTGTAGCATATGAAAATGACACTATCCGTTCATTTGAAATAATATACTAATCCAATATGTAAAGCATATGTAATTTACATGTTAATGTCACAAATGTCTTTCAGTATAAACTAATAGAAATTGCCAGACCAAATCAGACCAAGGGTTAGAAATGGCAGGGAAACCTGTTTTTTCCCCATTACAAAATTCAAACAAAAAATGTTCATTTGAAATGTCTCATTTGAAATGTTTCATGGGAAAATTTCAAATTGAAACAAAATCAAATTTTCATTTCAATTCAATTTTTCCTATTTCTTCCTGTCACCTGACAAAATGCAGTTAAGGGAAAGATTTCCAGGACTGGGATTTTTTCCTTTTCCTTTTCCTTTTTTATTTTTTTCATTTTTCTACTCAAATTTTCAAAACATCTCCAACTTTGGAACAGTGACAGAGGCAAGAGAGAAAATGAAACTTTGTGACTCTACCTCTCTGCAACTTTTCCGGAGTTAGAGAAATTTTGAAAAGTTACAGAATGGTGGAAAAAATGAAAAAGTAAAATCAACAACTTAGATGTCATTCAGTCTGTTTATTCAGTTACCAAAAAAAGGGAGAAGGAAAAACAATTCTAAACTCTGAAATCTCAAAAATTGCTCAACTTTCAAAAACTGAAACAAAAACAAATTTCAATTCAAAAGTAAATGACACAAAAATGTTTGCAGTTTAGGGTCAGGAATGGGTGACTGGCAACAATCTCAGAGTGATGGACCAGGGAAGTTGAGAGTAAAGTTTCTTTGTTTGGGGGCGGGTATGGGTGGTTTATGTGTATATTCCCTAGTGACTGTTTTATTTAACCCCTTCTTGGTGGGGTTAACATTTTAACATGTCCTCCTGTGCAGTAAGGACAAATACTATCTCTGCTGTTAAGCAAGGAAGTGTGAGGAAGGGGGATTTGATGGGAGGAGAGTCTTGATGGGGAGGGAAGTTGCTTCCAGAGGCAATAAATTCTTTCACTAGCTCTTGTCTACTTTCATTTCCCTCTGACCACATCCTGCATCTCCCATGGCTGAGATTCTGAACATGGGTTATTGTGCAGTCAACTTATGTCCACACAGTTGCAGCAGCTCTTCAAAACCACCCCTCAGTTCAGATCCTATTATTTCCACCCCGGTTTCATTTCACACTTGATCACGGACATTTTTTACTCCTCTATCTAAAGAGCAAAGAGAGGGGCTCTCGTTCTAAAAGAGTAAACTTACCTGTTTCCCCCATAAAAACAGCTGAAGAAATTTTGCTAGGAACTTTCTAACAAAATGAAAGAAAAAGGAAAAGCATCTTCTGGCTTGAAACCAAGCCTGGAAAAGTCCAGCACAGAATAATCAGTAGGATGATCAAACTTTTTCAGTGAAAAATGGATTTTTGACTAAAACAAAAAAACTTTTACAACAAAAAGAAGGAAACTGATTTTTTAGGTGAAATTGTTGGGGTTTTTGTAGAAACCTCTATTAAAAATGGTTTTGGTTTTTTTTTAGTTTTCCCAGATTGACCATTTTTACCAAAACAGATTTTTTTACCTTGTCCTGCCTCACAGCGGTCTGGTGAGGATAAAAGCATTCAAGATTGTGAAGACTCAGACACTACAGTGTTGGGGGTGGGGATCATATGGATGCAATAATTTCTAGGGAATATTGCATTTCCTAACACTTAGATTTTCAAAGAAGCTCTGGGAGTCAGCCTGTTAACTCACTTACTGGGTGAAAGCCCGTACTGTCATATGGCTGTAACTTGTAAAACTAAGAATGGCTGAGAACTTAAAAAACTGGACAGGAACAGATGGCGAATCCCAGGAACAACTGAACCTGGTGATATTCTGAAGAGAATGAGCCCTCCGCCATGCTTGTAGCTGTTCCCATTGCATCACACTGACTCAACACACATTCTAGGCTTAGGAATGACACTCAGAGTGACAGTCCTAGAATGTTCTTATCTAGATAGACTATCCAATAGCCTTGCCTTCTTCTCTAGCTACTCATGTTTCCTTCCCAGATCAACTCCACTTCAGCTGTGGTGAGAAATCCTGCAAAGGTGTTTTATAGAATCTATTCAAATATTTTTATTGAAAATAAAGTAAATAAAACTTTGCAACCAAAATTCAAATGGAAAATTTTCATTTTGATCAAAAATCTATTTTTTAACCAAAAAAACAGAAGCCAAAAAATGTTCAGTTGTTTTTGTTTGCTTGTGGGTTTTTTTCAGTGATAGCTTTCAGGGTTCAGTTTTTTTTTTTTTCATATTTAAAAAACAAACATTTTTACCAATACTGAAAATGGTTTTCAAAAGCCAATAAATAAATAAATCAGTTTGTCTTTGTCTTTTCATTCAAAACGCAACAAAATTTCTTGTGAACAAATAACTGGTACTTTTCTTCTGGAGTCCATTGGCTTTAGAGGGGCTACTCACATGAATTAGGTCACTAACTGGTGTCGGCATTTGCTGGATCGAGGTCTTAGTGGGTATGTCTATGCTACAGTGATTCGACTTCAGGCTCAAGCGTAAACTCCCTTCTATTTACACACATATCGTGCTAACCCAGGGCTTGGACCAAGGGTCCCAGAACCCCAAAGGGGTAGAGGGTCCGAGGCTGAGCCCTATTGCTTTGCACTGCAGTGTAGTCACAGCCCCACTGGACTCATGCTTTGGGAGTCCACCAAAAGTATTCCACAATCCCACAGGCTGACTCGCTTTTTCCTCTGGGCAGCCAAGATTGGTGGACAGTCACATTTCCCCACACTGCACCACGAACAGCCACAGTTTGGGAGGGCATTAGGAAGTCTGGGACGGGGTCGTTGAGCTTGGGCCCACATCATGTAGTGTAGATGCTGGAGCCCGAGGTTGGTACCCAGGGTTCAACAATTCCTGACCTGGTGTTACACATGAGTGTAGAGGCTCAAGCCCTAGGTTAACAAATTCACGGTCTGCTAAATGGAGTTCTGACAATCCTGGGTTTACTTGCAGTTTAGACAGACCCGGTATGCCCCCCCCCCCACACACACACATATGTGTTTCACAAATAATGGAGGGCATAGATCATATTTCAAAGCCTGCAGCATTCTGACTGAGCAGCTCAGCATGATCATGAGCACTAGAAACTTACTTTCTAAAAAAAGAAAGCTGAGCTGCTCCTGTAATAATCACAGGACTCCAGGAGCTGGGGCTTGAAGAGATGCCCCAGAATATCACATGACTCATCTAAGTTGGCAGCATGTGTATAAAGTCAGTGAGCCAGAATCCCATATGTGTGCACCTTGTGTATTCATTCCTACCAGTCTGCTGGTACCATATTGCACCCACTGCCCACTGATTTAAAGGGCCTTTCCCTAAGAGGATATTTCCTATTGAAACTTTTGTTAAAACTCCTGAGATGGGCTGGAAGATTTACAGGCCTCCGGGAAGACACAGTGTTTTAAGGAGCAATTTGAAGGAAATGAGAGAACTGATTTTGCTAGAGAATGGATGAAACACAGAACAAAGTCAGCACTGTACATAACATTACTGCACTGCTGTTAAGTAAGGAAGTTGAGGGAGGGTGGATTGATGTAGAACATGTCCAGAGAGGAAACAAATTATCTTCGCTGACTCTTTTTCCTCTAACCACATCCTGTGGTTTCTCTGGCTGTGTCTCGGAGTGTGAGTTACTGTACAGTCAGAGACAGGGTTACATCACCTCTCCAAAACCACCACTCAGCTCAGAGCTATTGACAGTCACCACATTTGTATCTAAATTATACACGCTGCAGCCAGCAAGGGCTGGCCTCTGCAACTTGCCGTGGCAAACGATTTGCTCCCATGAAGGCAGCATTGGTGGATGCTTTTGCTTTCCCTGGCCGAAGGGGTCGTGCCAGGGTCAGAGGAGATCCAGGACCAGAATGGGCCTTGCACAGTGTTGGTAACTGGACTAGGGATAGGAGCTCACTGCTGTCTCTGCTGAAACAGCCAAGCACACTCAGTTTGGGTGAAGCAGAATGTGCTGAGCTTGGTTAGCTGATGAGCTCTGGGGATGCGTCAGGCTGGGCCTGGCTTTCAGCCACATTAGCTCAGTCGAGTTAGCCTGACTTTCCCACACTGTGAGATGTCCAGCTGATTCTCCTCTTCTCCCTCTCATAGCATAAGAACAAGGCACCACAAGGGGGTTCTCTAGTCACTGCTCGGGCATCTCCTCCTGGCTGCTCTAGCTCCACCGGGTCTGACACCCTGTCCCCTTTCTCCATCACTCACCCTTCAGTCTCTCTCTCTCTCTTTGTCACTTAGGGTGCTCTGTCTCTTCATGACTCAGTTGCTCCCTCTTCAGGCTTGGCCCTCCAGCCAAGTGTGTTTTCTCCCTTCTGGGATCTCAAAGTCTCACAGTCTTTGAGACCATGGCACTTCCGGCTGGAAGGGGACCCTGGGCTCAGGGACCCTCTAATCAGTGGCCACGGTCTGCCCTGTCCCAAACCTTGCTACTGTTTCCCTGAGTCTTTTCCTACTCTGCCTCTCTCAGGATTCTGCTACACCACCCTTCTGGATAAACCCTTCCTTCAGGGCCTGGAGCCCAAAGCTTCTCCTCTCCCCCTGGGTTTCTTCCTTTCCCTCTCTAATGCCCAGAGAGTGGCTCCAGGCTTCCTCTCGGCAGCCCTTTTCTGCTGCCAACTTCCTGGCTTTATAGCAGCCCTGCCTGTTCCTTCTCAGCTGGGCTCCAGCATCAGCCCCAGTTACCTAAGCCATCTAATTCCCCTCAGGTGTGGCCTCTCCACTTAATTGGCCACTTCCCAGCCTCATTAACTCTTTCCAGGCTAATGTGGGATGAACACCCTGTCACAAGGACATTCAATTAAATGAAAAGGTGGCAAATTCCAAACAGGTAAAAGGAAATACTTTTTCACAGAACACATAATTAGCTGAAAAGTTTTGTGTAAAGGCAGCTTGGGTAGATAGGGTGGAAAAGACAAAGAAAAAGACAAAGATAAAAGGCTCTGTGCCTTCATTTCTGATTCTTCTGGGAAAGAGGCATTTTGATATGCTGAGATTCCTGGAAGAAGGGGTTGAACTGCATGCTCTTTGTGACCACCTCTGTTTCAGGACTGACATATGTGTGTAAACAGAACAAGTTACATTTAACACAGATCCAGAATCCTGGCCACTGATTTCTTTTGCACCAGGAAGCCCACATTCAAAGCTCCAGAATTCTGCTAATGCTTGGCAAAAGGGTAAAGCTGGTGTCAGAAAAAGGAGCAGCCATATAAAACGTAAGAGAAGGAGGGAGAGTTTTCCCTTAGTCAAACAGATCAACAGTTTTTGTATAAAGGAGAATCCACTAAAAGGTCAACATCAGCCAAACCAATTCTAAAAGGTCATGTGCACCACCCTCCAGTCCAACAAAAAAACCCATCAGAGTAGGGTTGAAGGACCTCTCCAGATCAACCACACAACATAAAAAGAATACTTAGTTAATGGGCACCCCTGGGGCCTTACAGAACTATCCTGAACCAGGTAAACTACTTAGTCTTTCTAAGGGAAAAAGTCTTGCAGTGAGGATTCATACAACAAGGCCAGAAGAGACCGCTGTGATCCTCTAGTCTGACCTCCTGTATAATACAAAATAATTCCTGTTTGAACTAGAGTAATTCTTTTAGAAAATCTTGATTTTAAAATTTCCAGGGATGGAGAATCCACCACGCGCCTTGGTAAATTGTTCCAATGGTTAATCACCCTCACCATGATTTACACCTTATTTCCCAGCTGAAGTTTATCTGGCTTCAACTTCTAGCCGTTGGATCTCATTATACCATTTTCTACAAGATTGAACAGCTTATTATCAAATTTGTGTTCCCCAAGTAGGGACCTATAGACTATGATCAAGTCACCCCTTAGCCTTCTGTTTATTAATCTAAAGAGATTGAGCTCCTTGAGTTTATCACTATAAGATAAATTTTCTAACCGTTTACTCATTCTCATGGCTCATTTCTAACCCCTCTCCAATTTATCAACATCCTTCTTCCATTGTTGAAGAACGGGACACAGGATTCCAGCAGTGGTCACACCAGTGCCAGACACGGAGATAAAATAACCTCTCTGCTCCTACTTAAGATTCCTCTGTTTACGCATCCCAGGATCTCATAAGCTTTTCTGGCTCCAGAGTCACAATGGGAGCTCATGTTCAGCTGATAATCCACTATAAGCCGAAGTCACCGCTTCCCAGGATAGAGCCCCCCACCCTGTAAATATGGCCTGCAGTCTTTGCTCCTAGATCTTTGCCATATGCAAACATAAGAATGGCCATACTGGGTCAGACCAAAGGTTCATCTAGCCCAGTATCCTGTCTTCTGACAGTGGCCAATGCCAAGTGCCCCAGAGGGAATGAACAAAACAGGTAATCATCAAGTGATCCATTCCCTGTAGGTTATTATTCCATTTAATGTGTGACATGTTAATTTTGAATCATTCTAGTTTCAGTACCAAGTCCAATGTCTTATAACTACTGAGTATGTTATAACAACACTCTTACCTTTATTAACCAAATTTGTAATCTCAACAAAAATATTTCAGGTTAGTTTGACAGGATCTATTTTCCATAAACGCACATTGCCGGGCATTGGTTATATTGTCCTCCTTTAAACCGTTATTAATTGAGTCCCGTATCAGCATCTCCATGAACTTGCCCAGGATAGATGTTAGACTGACAAGCCTATAACAACCAAGGTCATCCCATTTACCTTTTTTCAATATGGCACATTAGCTTTTTTCCAGTCTTCTGGAACTTCCCCAGTGTTCCAAGAGTTACTGAAAATCAATATTAACATTCCAGCGAGCTCTCCGCCAGCTCTTTAAAAACTCTTGGATTTACTGAACCGCAGTTCTCCCCACTTTCACAAATTGATTAGATAGATAAATATTTCATGATCTATATGTTTGGTTTTTATTGCATACAGATGCATTTTAATTTATTTGTATTTTAATGGTAGCAATTTTTTCAAAAGTTCTTGAATGACTTGTTTTGATTCTTAACTAAAGCTGGTCAGAAAACAAAATAGTCATATAATAAGACATTTCATTATTTTTATATTTGCTTTTGTCCTAAATTAAAAGTATGTATGGAATGAAAAGTGACAAAAAAATCAATTCAGAAACACTGAAATGAATTTTTTCTAAATATTTTAACAAAACATTTAAGCTTTTCAAAACAAAAATAAAATAATTTTGAAATATTGAGTCAAAATGAAAAATTTCATGTAAATTCAAATATAAATTTTCATTTAGACTTCCTTGATGGAAAACTGAAAAATGTAATTGAATTTGACATTTTACAGTGGAAAATGCCTATGTTAATAAAAGTACATTTTCGGGTGAGAAATTATTTTTGGTTGTAAACTTTCAACCATCTCTAACACTAATCTTATTAAGTTAGCATTCACTGTTTATATTCTGGAAAGGTTAAGAAGTGCTGAATATAACTATTTACAATTCAGTTGGATTAATGTGAAACTCAGTTAAAATCAGGAAAACACCACATCACTGATACAGCTGCAGATGGGTGAAATAAAACTAAAGTTCATTATTAGGCACAAAGTCAGGGCCTGGTTCTTCTAGCAATTTCAGTGTTTTACTCTCCACAATCAAGTTTAATCCAAAAGAAAATCTGCACTTCAAATTGAGATCTAGATGATGATTTGGCTGGCAGCTATCAGGGACAAAACCTGCCAGGATGAGTATCTAGTAATGGTCAAAAATGAGGAAAAAAAGTTACATATATTTTATTAAATTTTCATTTCTGCTTTTCCACTGAAATTTGAAATTCTGACTAACTTCAGCCAGTTTTATCAAAAACTAATTTCATGCCCCCCATTTCTTCTCAAACTTCTGGAGGATGTTAAGAATCTCCAGCTATTCCCAATTTTTCCCAATTTCCCCCCACTAATTGTTCCCCCTAAAGATGTTCTATGGTTAGGAACTTCCCCATCATCTACAATAAAATTTAACACATAAAATCTGTGCAGTCTCTGCAGCCTTATCAGCCCCTTAGCTTTTAGACTCACCCACTGTATTTGTTATCTACTAGAACCATGGACAAACATTCTCAATCAGATTCTACTCTCCCATACACTAGCATAAATCCTGAGTCACTCTGCTGAGCATTGTGATGTTACCCCTCTTTTTCCCCACTGGTATTAGTCTAGCAGTGGCTACTTGGGTTTACACTGGTATAAGGGAGGTTATTTAGCCTGGTTACTTCAAACATGGTGAAAGACTTTCTTATGGTCTAGTGCATGCTAGGGAGTGCAACAGAGCAGTGACCTTAAAACACGCCCTATACACCCACTGAAAGACACATCACTTAAAGATTTGAGTTTGCTGAAATGTCTGTTTGCCTGTTTATCTGGCCATTCAGCAGGTACAACTGAGACTAGACCATCCATTACTATTGTCTGAGGGGCAGATCAATGACATCTTCTTAACTTTTGTTGTAGGAAGTAGGGGCTGAGGGCTGGCATAGAGCAGAATGAAGTGAACACTTATTATATACAGAGAGCGGTCGGTGACACATGACACAGGAGAAAGCATCACCAACCTGATTGCTGTTTGAACCCGAGGAGCAAAGGAAGGCACTGAGCCAAGGGACAGCAGGGTCTCCTGTACTTGCAACTCAAGAGCACATTGCAGTTCAGATGAAAGCGACTGTGTCTGATCTTCTATGAAACCCACTGAGCAGAAGAAAGCTTAGAGCAGAGACCCAGGGCTGGTCTCCCAACCCACACCCAAAGCAGCAGAAGGCACTGCAGAAATTTCAAGGCTAAATTCTTCCTGTATCTCCCAATGATTCTGCTGCTGGTTCTCTGGCTTTGCTGTGAGTATGTTACCGATATTCTGCATTTCACTTTAAGAAGAGACTGAGGACAAAATAGTAAAGAATTGTTCCCTTAATTAACCAGGAACATTTTAATGACAGGGCTAATTAGACAGTAAAACTGAGATTTTCCAAGCCACGTAAGGGAATTAGATGTCCAGTTCCCATTAGTTTTAATAGGAATTAGGCTTTGAGATCTTTTAGGCAGCTCTGAAAATCTCAGCCTTACTTAAAAAACAATTATAATTAAAGAACAAATTCTTCCTCTTAATGGCACCATTGTAAATCCAGAATAACTCCACTAGCCTCAGCAGATGTATTTATATATCAGATTGATTTATACCTGTGTAATTGAGAGTAGAACCTGGCCCTAAATAAATGCCATTTGCTTAGCTAACATATCTCTGTTAAGAATTAACTGCTATGGAAAAGGATCGTACTTTGGACAGTTAAGGAACTTTAAATAAAAGATATTTTTAGTCATTTAATGTTGTATCAGTCCTAGAGCTTACATTGCATTAGGAATATACAAGTGATGCCTGGATCATAAAAACCCAATGGAGAACATGAAATCCACTCAAATAATTGAAGATGTAAGGGAGCAGGAGTCACAGCTGGTAGAGAGGTGGCTGAGTTCAATTGTATTTGTGATTTCAGAAAAAATCACAGTGAAACAGGTTATTTATTTGCAATGAATTATCTGATCTGTTTTAGTTGTCAGATAAGAAAAATACGGGATAAGTACTTATTTAAATCATTTGAACTAATATTAGATTGTTATAGCTAAATTATACTATTTAATATGTGCAAGTCTTTTCCTTTTACACACTTTAAGTAGTCTAGCTAGCGAGCATTGTGAATTTAGCTGCTGAGTTTAAAGGGAGCAGAATCAGGACTTTTGTTGGTAGTGAAAGTTGCAGTAATTGAGATTCTGTTCTGATTTCATTTAAAAAAAACATAACATTAAAAAGTCCTATTTTGACATGCTCTGAATTTCTCAAAAAAAAGTCTCCTTTTCAATGCAAATTTTATACGTATTCACAGCCCAGAAGTGAAATGTTTAGTTTTAATTGTTTGAGCAAAGCCCATTAAAACTATTTATGTGAGCACAGAAAAAATACATTTCTCTCCAGGCAATAAAACCACATATAATTGACTAATATTCACATGGAAAGCTCATATGCAGTGGAACTTCAGAAGCTGCAATTTTTGAGGTGACCAGTCCTCTATCTGATATGGAGCCATTTCAGAATGGCTCTGTTTTTCAAAAAAGAGCATGGAAGGAATTACACAAGAATTTAATTATTATAAGGGAACAGACAGCCTAGCTGCATGCTAAGGCCTTGATTCTGTAATGAGCTCCCACCGAACAAATCTCTCTACTCGCACAGCACCTCAGTGAAATCAGGACTGGGAACTTTGTGTGAATCTAGGGTTGGAGTCAGTGGGTGACACAAGCAGCTAAGATCAAAATCTGAGCCTCTACATTGACCTAATACTAAAATCAATCTATTGTGGATTTATTTTAAAGGTATTCATTTCACAAACCAAGAAGCCTGCTCCTCTCCAGGTGAGTAGTTGTTTCACATACCTAGAGCAGAAATGAGACGACAGAAAAAACATCTGCAATCTGTGGAAGATGAGGAATTACTTTTGGGAATATAAATGGGTAGGCTCCCCATTGGGCTACATGGATTTGGTCAAAGAGCAGGAAAAATTGTATTAATTGATTATTAGGTGAAATTCACTATCGTGGGTCAATTATTTATTTGCCCAATAGCGCAGGACTGTCTATAGAGTGGTATGAACACTATGCAAAATATCCTTGGTAAATGTATGTGATAGCAAGGGCACATTTGTTTCTAAGGTGCCACAAGGACTCCTCATTGTTTTTGCTGATACAGACTAACACGGCTACCACTCTGAAACCTGTCAAATAGCATAGTCACTGAACGCCGTACAACAGTAGTCTTCAACCTTTCTTCATTTGCCGAGTCCTAAAAAATTTCTAATGGATGTGCAGACCCCTTTGGAAATCTTATACACCCCTCAAGGGTCTGCAGACCACGGACTGAAAACCACTGTTCTGTGGTAACAACACGCTAGGGTGATCAGATAGCAAGTATGAAAAATCGGGACAGGAGGTGGGGGGTAATAGGAGCCTATATAGGAAAAAGCCCCAAATATCGGGACTGCCTTATAAAATCGGGACATCTGGTCACTCTAACAACACCCTTCCAGGACAGCTTAGACATTATCTGCTGACCCTTCAGGGGTCCGTGGACCACAGGGTGAAAATCACTGCTATACTACCCTCACTAGTGACTCATGTGAATTGCAAGTCAGCAAGTACTCTTTAATTTAAAAAGCTAGAAAAGGATTGCAGTAAAATCAAAAGGTAACCCATAAGGTAGATAGCATTAAAAATAATAAATAATCATAAAAAAAATGAGTCAGTGGGAGTTTTGCCTAAGCTAAGGCTTTCGGGTCTCTGTGTTATGCTGCTCTCCCCTATGCTGCTCTCCTTTCTTCCTTTTGTCAGGTCCTGAACTCAACCATCTCATGGCCACTGCTGCCCACGTTGCCACCCACTTCTAGTTCCCCTACCAATTCTTCCCTGTTTGTGAGCAGCAGGTCAAGAGGAGCACGACCCCTAGTTGGCTCCTCCAGCACTTGCACCAGGAAGTTGTCCCCAACACTCTCCAAAAACTTCCTGGTTTGTCCATGCACTTCTGTATTGCTGTCCCAGCAGAAGTCAGGGTGGTTGAAGTCCCCCTTGAGAACCTGGGCCTGTGATCTGGAAACTTCTGTTAGTTGTCCGAAAAAAGCCTTGTCTACCTCATCCTCCTGGTCTGGTGGTCTATAGCAGATGCCCACCATGACATCACCCTTGTTGCTCTCATCTCTTAACTTAACCCAAAGACTCTCTAAACAGGCTTTTCTCCAGTTTCATACCGGAGCTCTGAGCAATCATACTGCTCTCTTACAGACAATGCAACTCCTCCACCTTTTTTCCGCGCCTGTCCTTCCTGAAAAGTTTATACCCATCCATGACAGTGCTCCAGTCATGTGAGCTACCCCACCAAGTCTCTGTTATTCCAGTTGTTAAGGAGTGATTGCCATGGATTGATAAGTCATGCTGAATGTCTCAGGACATCGCTAGGAGGACAGAGTTAAGTTTGTCTGGGTACCTTATTAATTAATTTTCAGTACTTTCAAATGTTTAGTGTTTCTCATGTTTACTCTCAGCTCTGAAATTCCTGGCTTTTCAATGTCTGTTCCTTTACTAACTATATTGTCTACATGAATTTTTACCCATAGGTCACTAATATCTACTCTCAACCATAGCTTTAGCTTCAAAATGCTTTTCTCTATGGATTACCTTAGTTTAACAAAAATCTTAGCCTGGGAATGAGAAGAGCTACCATACTAAGCCAAAGCCCCTGCTGAAAACCTTGGAGCAGTGCCAGTTAACACCAGAAGGGAATGGAGTCAAGTGTGTTTAATTTAATATTTTGTCCTATGTAGGAGACCTCCCTGCTCCGCAGATGTTTCTTGACAAAGCCTCCAGTTCCCAAGGAGACACAGTGGTGATGAAGTGTAAAATACCCGCACTTCCCCCTTTTACCCGTGTTATTTTCTGTAAAGATGGGAAGGAGATTGCAATTCAGCCGATGCAGGAAAGTAAATTTGCCTACGACCTGCACTATGAAGTATCAGCTAGCAGCTCAGGAAACTTTTCCTGCTTATACGAGCACAAGGACAATCTTAACCATAAGACTCTTTCTCTTCTAAGTACTGCCCAGCATCTGAGTGTAACAGGTAAGACACTAAACTCACCTTCTCTGTACAGAAATTCTCTATTGCTAGGACAGATCCCAGATGAATAAGTTACAGTTCAAATGGGTCAGTTTTCAAAATAGCAGTTGTATTGTAAAGAGTGACTCTGTAAAACCAGACGCCCCTCTTGCTTGTCAGTTTTATTCTCTGTGTACATTGGACATGCTGATTTCAGTGACCCAACCTACATTTTCTCCTCCCTTTTACTCTCATAAGCCCTGCAGAGCCAGGCCCAGCTAATGGAGACTTCCTCTGGTGCATCATCAAAAAACAGTGTTTATTAATCCATCAGCTGAGCAAGCTCATATTGCAGGCAATGGGGGCTGCACAGGTGTCACCGATTTCTTAATGTGACTTGCAGAATCTTTATAATTGTTGATGATGCAGCATAAGGAAAAATCCCATCCCTGTGGAGACAATTAAACTCCCATGGGACAGCAGCATCACTCAAGGGAAAGAAGTGTCAGACCCGACATTGGCTTTTAGCCATTCTTTGAGCCAAGCCTTGGTGGAGCAGCTAAACGGAGTGAAATCAGAGCAAACACTCAGTGGGCTACTTGGGCTTTGCAGATTGCAGGCCCTGCATCCCATGCAGACTCTGCAATTCAGGGCTTGTCTCTTTCACCCTCTCCATCAGGGGGTCTGCGGAGGGAGCAAAGAACTCAGCAGCAGATTCCTCTCTCTCCAGCAGGGTCAGAGAGACAAAGGAGAGGCTGGGGAGCTTACTAGAGGTGCTGCTTTGAAATAAT